>NC_143584.1:93057936-93357936 GCF_048544385.1 Mastigoproctus giganteus | reverse complement strand
ATTCTGTTATACAGAAGGAGCAGATAATCCATAGATTTTGGTGAAAGATGTTTAACCATTTCATAATGGATGCCATCTGGTCCAACAGCACTTGCTTTGGAAAGGGCGAGGGCTCTTTTCAGCTCCTGAATAGTGAACGACCCATTGTAGGGATAGAGGCCCTTGGACTTAAAATTAAGTGCCTGTTTTTCCAGTTTATTTTTCAGGACCAGGAACTCTGGGGAATACGAAGATGTTGCGGAGATGTTAGAAAATGTTTCCCCAAGAGCATTGGCTATTGCAGTTGGATCTGCAATAGCGCATCCATTATAATCTAGGATTGAAGAAGGGTGGGATGTATATTTTCCCTTCATTTTCCGGATTTTATCCCAGACTACCTTAGAGTTGGTAGCCTGGTTAATAGATGATGCAAAACGGATCCATGTTTCCTTTTGACTCTGACGGCGAATGTAGCGTGCTTTGGCTCGTGCACGCTTGAAGGCTATTAGATTCACAGTGGTAGGATATCGACGGAATATCCCCCACGCTTTGTTTTGAGCCTTTTTTGCTGCTGTGCATTGTGAATTCCACCAAGGTTTGGGAAATGGTGGAAACCGGGCAGATGTTTTTGGAACAGCATTCGCAGCTGCTTGGACAATGATTTCTGTGACGTACGTTACTGCGTCATTGATAGGCTCTTGACTGACTGTACTGAGGTCAAAATTTGCCTGATGTTGGAAGGCATTCCAGTCAGCCTGATCAAACTTCCACCGTGGTAACCTAAAAGGAAGACATGGTCTCCCACTGTGTAACAAGGTTATCACAGAGAAGTGATCACTTCCGTATGGATTCTCCTCCACTTCCCAAGTGAGTGAAGGGAGTAGAGAAGGGGAGCAGATAGAGAGATCAATGGCAGAAAAAGTACGGGTAGGCATGTGGAAGAAGGTGTTAATTCCAGTATTTACAAGGGAAAGGGCATTGTCATTGAGCATACGCTCTATGACCCATCCCCTTCCAGTGATGTTAGCACTACCCCACAGGGTGTTATGTCCATTAAAATCCCCAAGAAGTAAGAAAGGGGGAGGCAACTGCGTTACAAGATCATCAAGGTCTTCCTGAGAGATGTCAGTCCCAGGTGGCAAATAAATAGAGCAGACCGTTAATAGAAATCCCACTGTAAGGCGAATTGCAACAGCCTCTATGCTGGTTGTAATTAGCAAGGGCTGAACTGGGGTCTGATTACTCACAAGGATAGCCACTCCTCCATGAGCAGGACCATCCGCAATTCTATCCTTACGAAAGATTGTGATGTTATACATGGTGGGATCATCATTTGCCTTTAAATACGTCTCCTGCAAGCAAAAGCAAACTGGCTCGTGCTTTTGCAGGAGGGCCTTGATGTCATCAGTATTTCGCCGGAATCCACGACAATTCCATTGTAGGAATTTAGCCATTATTTTGGCTTGGTGGGTCCATCAGGCGGCTTCCGAGGTGCTGAGGGCTTACTTTTATCAGTCTTGGCTTTATCTTTTTTGGGGAAGAATGGACGCTGTCCGGTGTCCATTTCTTCCTCCACGAAGAGTTGCAAGACTGAATTGTCCGGTACCTCCTTGTCCTCTACATCCATTGATTCTGTTAATTTTGGTTGCTCTTTTTTACCACTTGGTTTTGTTAGTGGTGGAGCACTAGGAGGTACGGATATTGGAGTAGCAGCTGATTGTGTTTTTGTGGTGGGCTTTTGTGAACTCAATAAATAGCGTGCAATCGGCGTGAATGACTCTCTTGGTGGTATAGTCATATCTGTTTGTGTACCGATAGTGCACTTCGCAGAAACCTTCTGAGCATATGAAGGCTTTCCGCTATTTATTGGTTGTATGCGTTTTCTAGCCTCTGGGTAGGAGATGTTAAGCTCCGTTTTTAACTTTTGTATCTCCTTTTCGTCCTTCCACCGCTGGCATGCTCGAGAGTATGCAGGGTGCTCTCCTTGGCAGTTAATACAGTTAGGCTTAGGAGCTATACATTCCTTGCTCTCGTGATCTTTAGCACCACATCGAGCACAGGCAGGGGTTACCACGACAAGCTGTTTGTGAGTGGCCGTACTTTTGACATTTAAAACACCTCAGTGGGTTTGGAACGTAAATCCTCACTGGGCAGTTTAAGTACCCTGCCTTGATGGAACTTGGAGGCCTTGGGGTGTTGAATGTTAGGATGAGAACTCGGGTAGGGACAAGATTCCCATCCTTACGCATGGATATTCGCTTGACAGCTGTTACTCCTTGTTCTTTTAATTCAGAGCAGATCTCTTCTTCAGAAACGTGAAGAAGATCCCACTCTGATATCACACCTCTTGAAGAGTTCAAAGTTTTGTGAGGGGTTGTGATGATGGGTATTCCCCCTATAGATGTGGCTTTCAAAAACTTTTCAGCTTGATTTACATTTGATGCTTCTATTAGAATATCTCCAGAACGCAGCCGTTTTACGGATTTGGGTGAACCTGCCATCCCTTCTAATCCTTTCTGGATGAAGAAGGGTGACATTTTCCCAAGTGACTGCTCTCCGGTGGAATGGAGAATGAGGAAAAGAGGTGTCACAGATGTTGTTTTCTCCTCAGTTCTGGCTCTTTTAGCTGAATTACTTTCACTCTCATCTAACGATCGATTAGGTAGGGGCCTTGTTGGGGCCCCAGAAGAAGAATTTAAATTACTCATAGGAGTAAAGAAAAAATGTCTGATGCCTAAGTACCTCACCCACCACGGAGCCCTACGAGGGGGCGCCCACTCGTGAACTAGCAGGTACTGCGTACACGAATGGGACGCCGAGTTCGCTTAGAACACCATACCCACGTTACCAATAAGTCTTTATCCCGTCCCAGGACCAAAGGGAGGGAGACTTATTGGAACGCAGTTGACCCTAGCAGTATAAAACCACCCGCTGATTGATCCCAGTCGAGCCGGTCCGGGACCGCCCGTCTTGTCGAAGCAGGGGCCAAAGTGGTGTATTAAGGCTGGGCCCCTCAACCACCAGGATCCCCCTTTCCACTTCCACGGGTCGCGGCGCACGGCTGCACACGCCGGATTCCAAAGATGTAACCCTGGAACCAAGGTATGGGCGTTAGATCCCAGTGATGCTAATCTGGAAAACCAGCAGCATCACTGGGAGGTCCCCTCACCACGTACAGGTGCCCACGTCGAGGGGAAGGTGATTGGAGTTGGGAGATTAGTTGGTCCATTTCTTCAAATGGTATATCTGCTCCTGGTGGAAGGTACAGTGAACAGATGGTTACCCGAAATCTTAGTGTTATTCTTATAGCTATCGCTTCTAGATTGCTGTTTAAAGGAATGTGTTCAGTTGAGATGTGATTATGGGCCAAGAGGGCCACTCCTCCATGTGCTGGCCTATCTCTTATTTTGTCTTTCCTATACATTGTACAATTTTTTACTGAAAGGCCATCTTGGTGTCTAAGGTATGTCTCTTGAAGACAAAAGCATACTGGCACATGGTGTGTTATTAGATACTGGACATCATTGTAATTGACTCTTAGTCCTCTATAATTCCACTGGATGAACCGATACATCCAGGGAAGACGAATCGTGTATAAGAGAAATCGGTTTGTGTTATATAAGATATCGTTCCCCTATTTATAAATTGTGTATGATCGAATTTGTGTAGTGTAAACACGTGTTATATGAGGACTGACTATATAAGGAAATGGTCAGGCCACACCTCGAGTACTACATACAGGTCTGGAGGCCACATTTTAGGAAGGACATAGAGTTGCTATAATGAGTACAAAAAAAGGGTAACAAGATTTTTGAGAGGAACAAAGGGGTGATCTTACCAAGAAAGGCTTACATTCTGGAAGCTGCAGCGTCTGGAGACTAAGCACCTGCAAGCTGATCTGATTCAGGTGTATAAGGCCTTGAATGATTTTAGGAGGCTCAATGCTGATGGGATTCTTCTGCATGCTGAGATTACGAATCTGAGGAGGAATAGATTAAAACTGAGCAAATACAGTTGTAGAATAGATGTGCAGAAGTTTGCCTTTAGCCAGTGGGTAGATGATTGCTGGACCAGATTGCCATCTATTGTTGTGGAAGTTGATAGCTTAAATAAATTTAAAGCTGAAATAGACAAACATTTGGAGTGACTGGATGGGTGAAATGGGAGGGTTTTTTTTTGGCTGATGCTGTATAAACTTGCTTTCTTGCATCATATGCCTCAACTAATGCTAATGCTAAATGCAGAATTGGAAATATAATCTGTAATAAAGACAGAACAGAACCAGTGTATGCCTGCCAGGTACGAAAATAGATGTGACTAACCAGTTATCAGTTTTTAAGGGTAATAAAGGATGTACACTGATCTATATGGGTACTAATAACTTAAAACATAAAACAAATTTATGACTTGGTTAAGAAATACGATGTCATGTTGGAAAAATGTTCTTGTGTTTGCAATTCTACCCACACAAGACAAGATGTTATATATGATGAAAGCCTTGGGGATTGACTCTTGCCTTGAGGAACTGTGAAAGGCTTATGGGGGAAATTTTTCAAAGCATGGCCTGGCATAATTAATAAAAGGAATTTGTTTTGTAAAGATGGAATTCATTTGAACAAATGTGGTGCAAGAGTTTTTCCCAGTGTACTGAGAAAGTTTTAGAGGTTCAGGGAAACTGCTAATTCAGGAATTAGCCACTGGAATGATGCAAGTTAGGGACATGGGCTAAAATCACACCCTCTGTGTGAGTACTTGTGTGTGTGTGACCTGTAATAATCCTGTGTTCAGAAAGAAACACTCAAATAAGTTCAAAAATTACAAGCAGTTATATACTGCCAGTTATTTCTTGTTTAAGAAACTATAAGGGTTTTAAAATGCAAAAGATACAAAATTTAATTTGTTTATATACAAAGGGTACTAGGAAAGTTTTGCAATATGACGCAACAATGAATCACAGGAAGCTGCTTGTTGCTACATGTTGAGACATGTTCATATGTGCATAGTAGCCGCCGCGCCAAGTCGATGGGCTCAGTTATTCATTAGTAGTGAGAGTGTAAAGTGCTTGCGATGGCATCGTGGTCACGAAATGAGATAAGGACAGTTTTGCGGTATAATTTCGTGCATGGTTTAACCATAGACCAGTGCTTAGAAGAAATGACTCTTGCACTAGATGATGATTGTCCACATCGTACAACGATATTCAGGTGGTATAGAGAATTCCAAAGGGGAAATTTCACTCTGGAGGATTCTGAGAGGCCGGGAAGGCCACGAACGTCAGTTACGGAGGAAAACGTTACTGCTGTGAGGAAAATGCTTGACGAAAACAGGCGAGTGACCTACCAACAGATAGAGGATACTTTGGGCCTAAATGCACCAGCAATTCGTTCGATTCTGCAAGATCATTTGCACGTGAAGAAACTTTGTTCTCTCTGGGTGCCGCATCAACTGACTGAAGAGCAGATGACACGACGTGTGACTTGGTGCCGGGAGATGTTAAAAAAGTTTGATAAGGGACAATCTCGGTATGTGAACAACATCGTGACAGGTGACGAGACTTGGTTGTACTATTACGATCTGCCGACCAAGGCTCAAAACAAAGTTTGGGTCTTTGATGATGACGACACACCCGTAATTGTCAGAAAATCCTGATCTGTAAAGAAGAAAATGATAGCTGTATTTTTCAAATCGAGTGGAATTGTGGAATGTGTCGTTTTGGACACACAGAAGACAGTCACAGCTAAGTGGTATACTGAACAATGCCTGCCTAAAGTCATTGGATCTATGAAGAACCTGCGGCCAAAGTCAAGAATGGACACCTGGTACCTCCATCACGATAATGCTCCAGCTCACCGCGCCAAAGCCTGCACCGAATATTTGACCACGACAGGACTGAAACTTCTCGAGCACCCTCCCTACAGTCCAGACCTTGCTCCCTGCGACTTTGCACTGTTCCCGCATGTGAAAATGAAGCTAAAAGAGAGGCGGTTTTCCAGTGATGAGGACCTTCTACGGGCTTGGGACAACGAGTGTGCTTTACTCCCTAGTGAAACTTGGCAGAACTGGTTTAAAGATTGGTTTCGGAGGATGGAGAGGTGTATTGAATGTAGAGGAAATTACTTTGAAAAAATTAAATAAACAAAGCTGTATTGCAAAACTTTCCTAGTACCCTTTGTACTAATGCCAGGAGTACTGTAAATAAATTAAATGAATTTGAGCAATTGATTATGTCAATCAATGCAGATAAATAGAATTAACAAAAATGTAGTTCCATCCAGAGATAGCGGATGGATAATTTAATTATAGGGAATACAGTGTATTCAGGAGAAATAGGAAAGGTCAAAGTTGAGGGGAATCATACTTTTTATGACAAGCTCTTTAGAAGCAATCAGAGTCAGATCAAATTCAAATGGATGTTGAGTCTGTGTGGTGCAAGGTCACATATGGTACAGGGAGAAGATGATAGGCAGGGCATGTTATGGGCCAAATGGTACTGAGGAATATCACAAAAATTTCTATAGGCAACTTGAATGGGCAGCTAAGTGTGACTACCTCAATGTGATAATACGAGTGGCTTTAATCTACCTCTTATGGATTGGACATCATGGACAGGCAACACACTATGGGGAAACAGCTATCTGAGCAATCAGGATAATTGTTGTTTTATTCCAACATATCAGAGAAAGTACAACAGGGGTGGCTCTAATCTCCTTAAATTGGATCTCAACAATGCAGTTTGGTTCTCAAAGATTTAAACTGCAGCATACAAACTCTGACAGTGCAGGAAGCAATAGCAGGTAGTAACCACAATGTCATGGCTCGTGTCAAAAAAGAGATTTCTGTGGTCAAAGGGAAAGGGAAGAGCTTCAATTTCAAAAGTGGGGAATTATAATCGATTCATGTATTTCCTTGGGAGGAGGGGGTCTATAAATGTAACTTCTCAAATAGTTAAAGTTTTGTCAACGGTTTAATTTCTGTAATAGTTTGGTAATTTATATTTTGCTATGTATTGTACATTTAAATTTTGTAATTTTTCCATGGTTCAAATTTTATCTTAATAATAAATGGTCATGTTCGTCTAATATTGCTAGTTCCCACATGAATAATAATGCTCTCTATATTCCCCTTAAATAACAAGGATATCGTGACATGGACAGAAATGCCTGTGGCCATTTCTGGTGTGAGTCATGGCTCTTTTGTATAGCTTGTAGCACATCATTGCTCTATGGTTGGTCTAGTGGACAAACCTATCTCAAACTAGAACTTGGTACATTACAAGAAGAATTTGAGTCACTGAAGAAATGAGTGCTTGCCCTAGAAACAAATGTAATGGGAGCATACCAGGGACTCAAGTATCTCATGATCTGGTTGAAGGTGATCTAGTTTTATTGGTAGATGGGTAATATTTTTTGTAATACAGATAGGTGGACCAGAACCCGAGCATGTTGGCCAGAAAAAACATTTGATGATGTTACCAACTGAGTGTCAGTTGGATAAATAAGACCATGCTGAAAAAATCCTGCAAGTTAGGTCAGAATGTGTACATGTCTGCAATTCTGCCCAGACACGATAAGAGGAATTATATGCTGAAAGCCTTGTGGATTAACTCAAGACTTGAGAGAATCTGCAAGACTCCAAGAGGGGAAATTTTTTATTAGCATGGCCCACAATTGTAAGTAGAAGGAACCTATTTTGTAGAGGTATTCATTTACGGATTCAAGGAAACTACTAGTTGGGGGAGGTAAGAAGTGTAATATAGATCCCTATTTATCTGACAATATGGGTCAAAGTAATGCCTTGCACTCCCCTCAAGAATTCTTTTTTTTGTTGCCACAACAGCCAATATTGACAAGATAGGAGAACAAGCCTAAATAACTTCAAGGGATGTGCCAGGATAGTAAATTATAGAAGAATACATAGTCTTAACTCTGTCTAAAGTAATATCAGGAGTATTGTCAATAAAATGGCTGAATTTGAAATGTTAGGACAACTAATGCTGATACAGCAGGGCTAAATTAGCATTAGCATTAGTAGAGGCATTTGATGCAAGAAAGCAAGCTTATGCAGCATCAGCCAAAAAAAAAAAAAATAAAAAAATAAAGAAACCACTTCCACTTCACCCCTCTGTTCGTTCAAAATACCTGTCCAGCTGAGCCTTAAACTTATTTAGGCTATCAACTTCCACGACAAGGGATGGAAGTCTGTTCCACCAACCAACCACCCGCTGGCTAAAGGCAAATTTCCTCATGTCTATCCTACATCTGTCTTTCCTCAATTTGAATTTATGCCCTCTCAGGTGATCATTCTGAGCGAGAGGAAGAATCCCATCAGCATTGAGCATGCTCAAATCATTCAAGGCTTTATACACCTCTATCAGATCACCTTGCTGGTGCCTAGTCTCCAGACACTGTAATTTGCAAAACTTAAGCCTTTCTTCGTAAGAGCACCCCTTTGTTCCATTCACTAATCTTGTTGCCTTTCTCTGTACTCGTTCCAGCAGCTCTACATCCTTCTTGAAATGAGGTCTCCAGACCTGTATACAGTACTCTAGGTGTGGCCTGACCATTGCCTTATATAAGGGAATAATCACCTCCTTATCCCTGCTAGAAAAATTCCTATATATCATTGACAATACACCAATGAGCCACTCTTGCAGCCTGTCTGCACTGCTCAGAGAACTTCATATCTGCCTGCACAACCACCCCCAGGTCCCTTTCATTCTCTACCTCTGTCAGTGTAGTACCACAGAGTTGATACGTTGCTCTGGGATTGCTGTTTCCCATGTGTAGTACTTTACATTTGTCAATGTTAAACTTCATTTGCCACCTCTCAGCCCATCTGCTCAACCTTTCCAGATCCTGTTGCAGCAGCATAGTGTCAGTAGTGTCCTTGACAACCCTACCTGTGGTGCCACCCAGAAAATGAGGATGATGAGCTCCACTATGGTATGTATAATGTATTTAGGAAAGATAGCAGATGTGGTGGGGGGTGATGGTGTCATGTTTCTTATTAAAGGCAGCATGAGCACAAAAAGAGGTTTTGCTGAGTCTGAAGTTATGGTCCCCGGTATAGAATCTATGTGGTGTATGTTAGTTGGAAGTAAAAGTATAATGAGAGCGGGAATAATCTACAGACCAGAAGATTGTGAAGAATATGATGAGTCTTTATATGCATATGGAATGGACAAGCAAGCTTGAATGTCTTATTATGGGTAACTTCAATCTGTTCATGATTGATTGAAATAAGAAGAAACTCACATTGAGGAAAAATTTTCTAAATAAACTAGATGATTGTTATTTGTACCAGCATGTTAGAGATAATACTAGGGGGTGAAAATATTCTTGACCTCATCATTTCATTACTCATGAATCTGATGTCACAGGGCTTAAAATACAAACACCACTGGCAGGTAGTGATTATGCAGTCATCAGTTGGAAGATGAAGAAAGATGTTGCAGTATTAAAGGCATGAGTATTAATTCCTGAAGAGGGCATTTTACAGTTTAAGGTGCTAAATGCCATCTATTTATTTGGCGAATTGCTGAGTGAGGGTGAATATATTTGAATTATGGAATACTTTTAGAAGGATGCCAAAATGGATGAATGCAGAGCTAGCCATTCAAACAGAACAGAAAAATATAGCATGGGACAGTTACAGAGTAATGAATAGTACTGAAGCCTACAACAGATTCAAGCTGATTTGCAATAATACCACGGATAAGGTTAGAGAGGCCAAGGCCACTGCAGTATTCAGGTATCATCGTAAGTAGGGGGCACACGACGACCAGGTTTTTGAGTTTTTTTTTTAGATATAGGAACACTTATACGCATCATTGGGGGGGGGGGGGGCATACCCCCTTCCCACCCCTACAGCACAGATGTGGGAAACCACCAGTGGTGCCTGATCCTAAATACTATGCCCACCCCTGAATATGCCCCGGGCCATGGCTGCATATGAAAAAGAACTGGCTAAAAAGAGTAAACAATGGGGAATGGAATTTTTCATGTATACGAATACAAGGAAGAAAGAAGCAAATCAGATTGGACCCTTGTGCACTGGGTGTGGGGAAGTTCTGGACAACACAGCTGATGTTGGAGATGAACTGAATGGGTACATTACATTTTACGTTACTGAAGAAAGACCCTTCATGTCAAGAAGAGGCTGTGCAAGTGAGGATGAGTCATATGAAATTACAGATGACTGTTTATTAAAAAAGCAGTGTGTGTACCCTGTACGCATGAAAGATGTTTTATTTTATGTGAAAACATCTATGGCGGCACTAGAGTAAAACTTTAAATTTTTGAACAATTTGATTGAAACTTACTTACCTGTGCCACTTAGGTTGATGTTGATCAAAATCTTGCATAATATTACTACCTGCTTTCTTGCATAATATTCTGCTTTTATTCTTGCATAATATTATCATGAAATCTTATCACAATCGTAAAACCGTTTAAATTTTTGAACAGTTTGATTGAAACTAACTAACTTATTTATGCAACTTAGAAGGCTGACCTTCAAATAGGCCTCTGGGGTTGGGAATATTCATATTAACTGCACAGTCTTACACCAACTATTATTAAATTTGCCCCTGTAGAAACACGTGCTGAGAACCATGAGCATTATCCTGTGTTTTATCTACATTGTTTTATTATAATTTATTCATTGCAGTTTAAAATTTCATATTTTATTGTACAGACAGTTACCTTTCTATCAGTTTTATCTGGTGGAATTATATCATTCTATTTATTTATTTTATTTAATAACAGTTGGTGTAGGATTGTGCAGTTTTTATGAATAGAAGGTTGATGTTGATAGAAATCTTGTATTTTATTCTTATATAATATTACAACCTGCTTTTTTGCATAATATTCTATTTTTATTCTTGCATGATATTCTGTTTTTATTCTTGCATAATATTATCGCAAAATCTTATCACAATTGTAAAATTGTTTAAATTTTGAACAGTTTGATACGCAACTTAGAAAGTTGACGTTGATCAACATCTTGCATTTTATTCTTGCATAATATTACTGCCTGCTTTCTTGCATAATATTATCACGATTGTAAAACTGTTTAAATTTTTGAACGGTTTGATCGAAACTTACTTACTTATGCAACTTAGATGGTTGATGTTAATAGAAATCTTGTATTTTATTCTTACATAATATTACAACCTGCTTTTTTTTGCATAATATTCTGCTTTTATTCTTGCATAATATTATCATGAAATGTTATTGCAATTGTAAAACCATTTAAATTTTTGAACGGTTTGATTGCAACTTACTTACGCTACTTAGAAGGTTGATGTTGATCAAAATCTTGCATAATATTCTGCTTTTATTCTAGTGTAATATTACTACACACTGCTTACTCTACTGAATCAACGTTAAGAGTAAACCACTAGAGTAAAATTGTTACCAATTGATTTTACTCTAGTGCTGCCATAGATGTTTCACATCAAAAATTTCATTAACAATCGTGTATTTCCGTTACATCAGTTGCGTCATTTCCATTACCAATCGATTTTACTCTAGTGCCGCCATAGACGTTTTTACATCAAAAACTTCTGAGCACAAAGGCAAGTAAGGCTCCTGCAGCTGATGGTACATACCCAGTAATTCTGAGAGTGGCCACCAGGGAGGTTACTGAACCACTGAAGTTAATTATAAGAACATCTCTGAATATGGGGAGGATTCCTTTAGATTCGAGAACTGCCAACGTATTATCAATACATAACGGTGGTTCTAAGAGTGAAGTCGGTGACTACATACCAATTAGTATGACTTCAGTAGTAGGGAAAATCTTGGAGGCAGTAATTAAGAGTGCAATCCATGGATATTTAGACAGATATGGAATTCTGTTTTTGTTAAGGAAAAAAACATGTTTAACTAAATTAGTATGCTATTTTGACACAGTTACTCATAAGCTGGGTGTAGGGAACAAGTTCAACATAGTTTATTTGGATTTTAGCAAGGCATTTTGACTCAGTCCTTCATGAGAAGCTATTGTATAAGACGGAACATTTAGGGTTTACTGGAAAAATTCTAAGCTGGAATGGTGGAATTCTAAGCTGGTGGCTGCAGGGCAGAAGTGGAGTCCCTCAGGGATCAGTTCTTGGACCACTGTTGTTTCTGATTTTCATAAACAGTAACAAAATACATTATCAGTGAGCACTGCTTTTCATGGACTAATGTTATTAGCGGAGTTCTCCTAGGATTGGGTGCTGGGTCCATTGCTGTTTTCAATATTTATCAATGATACTGGTGAAATTATATATCAAGCTTAATGTCTAAGTTTACAGATGATATAAAGGTTGGCAGGGTGGTTAATGACAGTCATCTGGGTGAGTTAATGCAACATGATCTAGGAAAATTGGGTTGATGGGCTGAGAAATGGCAGTTGAAGTTTTAACATTGACAAATGCAAGGTATTACATACGGGTAGTAGGGCTTACAATACCAGTCAAAATCTTAATACCGGTATTCCAAAAACAAACTTTTTTCTCAATAAATTTCGATGACAATTAGGTGCAATAAAGTGGCAGACAAGTAGGTGCAATACAAAAACAAGTACTGTAATTACTTGAATTCATGTTTAAAATAAACTTTTATTGCAATAATAAATATTCTGAAAAAAATCATTAAAATACAGTTATTCTAAAAACAAAAAAATACATATTGTTACTCCAAAGTTTAGTTATGTTTAAGCATCCACACTACCTGTCCGAATTAAGTGAGCTCTTAAGAAACATAAGCAATCAATAGCATGATCATTTAAAATGGATCTAATTTTGGTACATACAGTATTTGATTAGCAGCAGAAAATGCCCTTTCGGATTCTATTCTGGTACTATTGTACTAAGATAATCGTAGACGATCTCAGTCCATATTTTCTAGGCTTTAAACTTTTCTATCCAAAATAGTTAAAAGTATTTCATTAATTTCTGACTCAAGTTCATATTTTAAAATCTCATTGGAGTCCGGCAATTTCTTATTTTGGAAAGAATTTGCGGAACACTGATGTAATTCAAACATGTAAGACCACATTGGTGTTCCATGGTTGAATTTTGTTCATCATTTTCTGAAGGAGAAAGAAGTTTTATTAAGTGAAGTATAATTTTCGCTATAGTATCTTTACTGAGTCTAGGAGAGAGAACAAAGAGTGCAGTTAAGGAATTCTTCACATATATAAATGCAAAGAACAGAAGGACAAATCAGATTGGATTCTTATGTAATGGACGTGGGATAGTATTAGATAACATAGTTGAAGTTGCAGATGAACTCAACAGTTACTTTGCATCCATACTTACATAAAAAAAAATCTTTGTGTCAATGAGATATTACGAAAGTGAAGCTGAAAAAAATATATTTAATGATGTTGAAATTTCAAATGATTATTTAATGAGAACTTTCGTACCTACAGGTGAGCAAGGCTCCTGTGGTTGATGGCATATACCCTATAATCTTAAAGGAGGCAGCAAGTGAGTGCACTGAACCATTAAGGCTACTTATGAGAGCATCACTGGACTCAAGAGAGATTCCGTTGGATTGGTGTAAATTGGAACATAAAGGCGGTTCTAGGAGTTTAATGGAATATTACTGACCGGCCAGTCTAACTTCAGTAGTAGGGAAAATCATGGAGGCAATGATCAAGGGTGGAATTCAGAATTAGATGGAAATGGAATTCTGTAGGATACACAGCATGGTTTTGTAAAGGGAAAATCATGTTTAACAAATCTGGTTAGCCATTTTGACAAGGCACTCGTGAGATGGATTTAGGAAATAATTTCGATATTGTTTATTTGGATTTCAGCAAAGCATTTGACTCAGTTGCGCATGAGTAGTTACTTTATAAGTTGGAGCAGGCTGGAATCATAGGAAAAATCCTTAGATGGATAGCATAATGGCTTGAGGGCACCAAGCAGAGGGTTTTGATAAATGGTTATTCCCCAGATTGGGTTAATGTAAGTAGTGGGGTTCCCCAAGGATCAGGATCAGTATTGGAACCACTGTTGGTTTTGATTATCTTAAATGACATCTATGGAGGGCATGAGGTCTAAACTTGCAGATGATGTAAAGATCAGTAGAGTAGTTAATGATCGCCGCCAAGCAGAGTGATCTAGATAGACTTCTGGGATGGTCAGAAAAGTGGCAGCTATGCTTTAATTCAGCAAAATGCAAGGTCTTACACCTCGGGAACAGCAATCCCAAAATAACTTATACACTTGGTGGAGTTGAACTAAAGTCAGTAGTGGAGGAACGGGACTTGGCAGTTACGATACAGTCAGACATGAAGTTGTCCGAGAATTGTGGACAGGTTGAAATGTTGTATGGTGTCCTATCGATGATTTATCGAACATTTGCTAGTAGAGATAACGTCATAATCACATAAAGGTGATTTTATAACCTTTATGTGATTAAATTATAAACAATTATTTTTTTTAAAATTAGTACCGAAAAACTGGTATTTTTTTGTATTGATACCGGAAAAAAATGACCGGGATCCCGGTATTTGAGATACCGGGATTGTAAACCCTAATGGGTAGCAGTAACCACAGAGTAACTTATCAACTGTGTGGTATTACATTCAAAGTAACAGAGAATGCAAAAGACCTCAGGGGTAATTGTGCAGTCAGACATGAAATTCTCTGAGCAGCGCAGACACATTGCTAGGATAGCTTATGGGGGTTTTGTCATTGATATACAGAAACTTTGCTAGCAGGTATAAGGAGGTGATTATATCTTTGTATAATGCCACATCTTGAGTATTGTATACAGATCTGGAAGCTTCGCTTTAGGAAGGGTGTAGATCTGCTACTAGAATGGGTGCAGAGGACAACCAGATTGGTGAAGGGAACAAAAGGGTGCTCTTATGAAGAAAGATTTTAGTTCTACAAATTGCAGTATCTCGAGACTGGGCACCTGTGGGGAGATCTGATTGAACTGTTTAAAACCTTGAATGGATTGGGTAAGCTAAATGTTAATAGTATTCTTCCACTTGCTGAGACTACACATAAGGGGGGAGGTTTAAATTCAAGTTGAGGAAGGATGGTTGCAGAATAGATGTGCAGAAGTTTGCCTTCAGCCAACAGGTTGTTGATTGTTGGAACAGGTTTCATCTATTGTGGAAGTGGATGGGTTGAATAAATTCAAGGGAGAACTACACAAATTCTTGGAGGGTACAGACGAGTGAACCGTGTCAAAATTTGTAGACTATGTAAAGATTGGTAGAGTAGTTAACGATCAGTACCAAGCAGTGCTCCCTCAGAATGACTTGAACAGTCTGCAAGAACGGCGGCAACTATGTTTTTATGAAGCAAAATGCAAGGTCTTACACTTGGGAAATAGCAATCCCAAAATAAATTATACACTTGGTAGGGCTGAAATAAAAACAGTAGAGGAAGAAAGGGATCTATGATATGGGCAGATATGAAATTTTCTGAGCACCATAAACAGCCAGCCAGTCAGGAAAGCCCATTGTGTCCTATCGATAATTTATTGAACATTATCCTGTAGAGATATGGAGATCATAGTCCCATTGTATAAGGGCAATTGTAAGACCATATTCGGAATGTTGTGCTCAAGCATGGAGACCTCATCTGAAAAAAGAAATTGAACTTCTTGAAAGGATTCAAAGCCAGAAATTTCACATGGTGAGATCATCAAATGGACAACCATATGAGGAAAGATTCCAAATATGTGGGCTAAAGGGCTTGGCAACTAGGCACCCCAGAGGTGACCTAATAGAGGTTTATAAGGCTCTGAGAGGGGAGTCTAATATTCACTTGCATAGAGAATTCCAGAATTTGTGGGCATAAATTCAAATTACAGGGGAAGAGGTTTGGACTAGATTGTAAGAAGTTTTCTTTTAGCCAGCGAGTCACAGATCACCAAAACAAGTTGCCTTCACAGGGGGTTGAGGCTGACAGTTTGAATAAATTCAAAGGTCAACTGGATAGTTACCTACATGAAGAGTGAAACAAATAATTTGCATTTTCTTGTCTACACGTTTTTTATTTTATTTTATTTTTTCAGCCAGTATAGCAAAACCCTGTGGCTTCCGTGCACTGTATGGATATTACTAAACTGGAGAGAGACAATGATAAGCTTTTGGATATGAATTCATTATGAGGAAAGATGACCAAATGGATGACCAGAGGGGGGGGGGGGGTTACAGGTTTAATTAAACTAAAAAAAAAAAAAACAGCATTTGCTGAGGATGAGAAATTACTAGAACATATAGCTAAAAATGGAGGCAAAGAATTCTTTTTGTGTGTGAATACAAAAAGAAATAGAATGACTCAGAGAGGACTGTTCCCACTTATCAAAGTGGACAAGTCATTCAAAGACCAGCAGAGGTGGCAAATGAGTTCAATAGATACTTTGCAATGATCTTTACAGATGAATGACCATTTGAACCATGAGGGATCAGTGACAAGGAGACAGACTACTGTAAATTAAGTGAATATATCCATCTCGCAGAAAAGTACATGGGGAAAAATTACTGTATCTGAGCAAAGGTTCATATCCGCTTGTATAGATGGAATACACCTGTTATGAAAGGCTGCATGTGAGTACATCATCCCACTGAGAATGTATATAATAAATTAAGGATACAATAAAGGATCATCAGATCAAGAGTACTGCTCTCTTTGTTAACTCTCTAACATTATTTAATATTTGCGATTTTATTTACTTAATTGTCATATTATATTGTACTTTAGCTTTATAGTTCTAGTTACGCTTGTTATTTTTAATTTAGATAGAGATTTTGTAGGTTACTACTTAATATACATAAAACTGTTGTTTAGTTTGAATCTTGCAGCCATTGTTTTCATATAGAGTGAGTGGTAGGGAATTCAAATTTTGAACTGTGGTAAATAGATGGCTCTAACATAAAACTAGATAGCATAATATGTATCACTGCATTTAGGAATCTATTAAATAGTGTAGTATTGATAATTAATTAATTAATTAAATTTATCAATCTTATTAATTTTCATTGTTAATTTCAATATCATGCTTGAGACTAGAGCGACAAAGCAACGGGCAAAAAGTAGCAGGAGTGTGTGACTTGCGGTAGAACCAAAGGGGGAACGATTCTCCAATGCATCACAGCCTAAAAAAATGTGCAACCTGTGAAATATTTGCAGAACTCTCTGGAAGAGGCCATAATCTAGCAAAGGAGGATGCCTTTGTGTGTGTGTGTGTGTGTGCGCTAGGTGCAGAGAGTGTCAAGAAATTAAGCACCAATTCGACGTTCTGATGGGTGCTTATGAGAGTTTGAAGAGTCGGGTAGATGCTGTTGAAGGTATTAAAATGGAGCACCCATCAAGCTCGCAGCTGCCCAACTCAGCCCCAAAGCTCATTCTTGTGCATCAGGCAACACAATGGCAATCTTCAAGGCAGAATGTGCTGGTACCACAGGAGTTAGTTATTGTTGGTGACTCTATTGTCAGGGAGATGGGTAATATATTGTGTAAAAAGGATAGATGGAATAGGACCAGGGTATGTCTACCAGGGGCAAAAGCTGATGATGCTGTAGAACAGATATCTTTTTTTAAGAATAGGAGAACTGCAGATTTACTTAACAAGTACAGATTAACGCTGATAAAATGTTGTGAGTTAGGGTTAAATTTCAGTGTCTATAATTCTGCCCAGACACATTAGGAGGGAGTATATGATGAGAGCCTTACCAATCAATTCAGCCTTGGAGGGATTGTGCAAGGCTCATGGGGTAGAATTTTTCTCAGCGTGGTTTGCACTTGTTAACAGGAGAGACTGCATCTACAGAAATGGGATACACTTAAATAGAAAGGGTTCAAGAGTGTTTGCTGATGCTATTGAGGCAGTGTTAGGTGGGTCGAAAAGCTGCTAACTTAGGTGAATTCAAAGACTAAAGATTAAGTAGCTGCAGGCAGAGGTGAAAGTGATTCTTGCACTGCTTCTATTAGAATAAGTAGTGGCCTGGAGGGTAGGGTGCTGGGGGTTTCAGGGACTGATGGGAGTCATCATGAAACAAATAAATATATGGGCTGTATTAGAGTAACTAAGAATAAGAATTGGTGCATGTATTTACCTACAAGAATAGCCCGGACAATCCTAACCATACAGCCAACACGCTTGATCTTTTTCTCCCAAACAACGCTTCTAAGTACACGGTTGAAGTGAGTGGTCCTTTAGGCACCTCGGATCACAACTTGGTGATTGTCATTTCTTCAATGGAGCCTCAATCTCATGGCTATTCCCAACCTCTTGTTGTTTGGCATTACAAGAATGCAAAATGGGATGACCTTCGAGATTTCTTTTCTTCTTTTCCTTGGTCAGATTACTGTTTAAAAATTCTGATGTCAACGTTTGCTCGGATCATGTCAGTTAAATTATTCCTGCAGGAATGGAATTCTTTATTCCACACTCCACTTTAAAATCTCATCCTTTATCTAAACCTTGGTTTTCCAATAAATGTGCTAAGGCTGTTCAAGAAAAGAACATTGCATATTGTAATTGGCTTGTTTCCAATTCTACAGTTTCATTTTCTGCCTACGCCAAAGCTCACAATAATTGCAATGCAGTTATTAATCAGTCTTAACAAGATTTTGAACAGGCTACGAGTAGAAAACTTGCTTCTTACCCTAATGGTAGGCGGGCATTCTGGTCTCTTGTCAAAGCTATTGGCCGCAACTTTTGCCCATCTCTGCTCCTGCCTCTATCAAAACCAGATGGTTCTGTTGTCACTTCGGCCAAGGATAGAGCTGACCTGCTGGCATCCCATTTTTCTTCCAACTCGTGTATTAATAATCTTGGTAAAACACCTCCCACCATTCCCAACACGCTCCATTCAATGCCTCCTGTGGTCGTTTGTCAAAAGGATGTCAGAAGGATTTTGACGAATCTTAATGCTAAGAAAGCTCCAGGTCCTGATGGTATTTCTCCACTTGTTCTGAAAATCTGTGCCCCTGAAGTTACTCTGTTCTTTGCTGCCTTTTTTCACTTTCTTATTCCAAAGGTGTTTTTCCTTCTGGTCGGAAATTTGCTCATATCCAGCCAGTTCCTAAAAAGTGTGACAAATCCCTCCAATCCAATTATCGTCCTATTGCAATTACTTCTGTTCTTTCTAAAGTAATGAAGAAATCAATTAACCGCCAACTCTTAAACTACCTAGAAACCTTCTGTCTGATCAACGATTGCCAGTATGGATGCCGTCAGTGTCAATCCACTGGTGATATTCTGTCCTATGTTACCCATTTATGGCCAAATTAAATGGAAAAGTTGCAACAGGATCTAGAAAATTTGGGCGGATGGACTGAGAAGTGGCAACTGAAGTTTAACTTTGACAAATGCAAAGTACTGTATATGGGTAGAAGTAAACCAAGAGAAATGTACCAACTGTGTGGTACTACACTTAGGCTGGTAGAAAATAAAAAAGATCTGGGAATAATTGTGCAGTCAGATATGAAGTTTTCTGAGCAATGCAGACAGGTTGCTAGAGCAGGTCATTGGGTATTGTTAATGATATACAGGAATTATGCTAGTAGGGAAAAGTCAATGATTATCCCTTTGTATGAGGCAATGGTCAGGCCACTCTTTAAGTACTGTGTACAGGTATGGAGGCCTCATTTTAGGAAGGATGTAGAGTTGCTTGAGCATATACAGAGAAGGGCAACAAGCATGCTAATTCTGATGGGATTCTTCCTCTTGCTCAGATTACGAACCCAAGGGGGCATCTATATATAAAGGAATATTTTGGAAAATAGTGCTTTTCACATGTACACTTTTTCTTTTCCGCAATGTGGGGCTAACTGCTATTGCCTAGTACTACAACAAAGTGATTGAGAGGTTCCAATCACTTTGTATATCCCAGCAATAACTCATTACCTGATAACATTTAATAGCGTTATGGCATCACACAATGTTGAAGTTCAGCCGTTGTTAATTGTGAGGTTTAATTTTTAGTGTTTTTAATTTTAGAATTCTACATGTCTTAAGGCAACGATTCAATATTTTCAAAAGTTTCTTCAGCTATTAGCAATGTTGTTAATAATGGAAGTAATAGAAAAGAGAGAGATTGTATCAGAAAGGCTGAGAAGAAAAGAAAAGATCTTGAAGAGCATGAAGCAGCACTTAAAAATCCTGATATCAAAGAAAACAAAGCAATTATAATAAGTTAAAGGTTTCACAATTAAGAAAGGAAAGCTATGAAAAGAGCAAAAAAATGAATTGCAAATTGTTGATAGCTCTACTGAAACTTCGATCGTTGATAAAAAAGAAAAAAATTGTAAAAAATGATAAAGTGGTAAAAGATGACAATGATCAAATGGAGATTCCTGAAAACATTCACGGGTCAAGAAATTTTTTTCCTTCCAAAAATGTCCTTGGAGCCGGACGTTTTTGGAAGTATTGAAACTCCTTTGGAAGAAAAGTTTCAATATGCAATTTTACCCGCAACAAATAATACTGTTCGCTGAATGAAAAAATTTTAAGATTCTAGGAGAATTGAAAATAGTTTATACATCATACCAAATTATGCCAGATGCTAAAGAATACAATTCTGTAACACCCGAAACACTTGATTCTCTGGAGCCTTTAGGTTTACCTCTGCATAAATTACTATTAAAGGTAAATGCAATTGTTATGGTTTTAAGAAACTTAAATATAAAAAATGACTACGTCTAGTGGAAATACAGAAGAAATATTTGGTTTGTGAACACACAAATCTCTATCACCTGTGTGAACAGAGGTGACAGAGATTTCATGTGTTTGCAAACCAAATTTCGATCCAGCTGTGTCACCTGTGTTCACACAGGTGACAGAGCTGGATCGAAAGCATATATTCCACGGATTCATATGTATTCAAATGAAGGGAACATAACTTCATTCATTTTTCAAAGAACATAGTTTCCTGTGAAAATTCACTTTTAGTATGACAATAAACAAAAGTCAAGGTCAAACATTATCTGAGGTTGGTGTTGACTTTACATCACCATGTTTTTCACATGGACAATTGTATGTTACATTGAGTAGAGTGAAGGCAGCTAAAAATCTCTTTGTATTTTGTTTTTTAACAGAAAACAAATCAAAAATAAAAAACTATAGACAAGAAATGTTGTTTATAATCAAATATATAAATGATGGTTTTGTTATTAATTTGTTTTTAGATAACAAAATAATATAATACTAGGGGGCTCTGCCCCCTGCTTGCTTTGTTTGCAAACCCCCTCACACTTTTCTACATAACATGTAGAGGTATGAAGAGTGTCAAATATTTTCTACGTAAAAGGCACACCAGTCGAAAGGCACTGATCAATATCTAATCTAATATATAAAAGAAAATAGAAAGTGTAAGAAAAAACTATAAAAAGTAAAACTGTGTGAATGTTGAGTGAATGAAAGTTATTGATTGCATGTTCTATCTTAGCCTCTTCACCGGACAGACTAATGGCTATGCAGGCCCTCACGGGTATCCAAGCTGACACCATGCTGTAGCTTTTTCTAGCTGGCATGGTGTGGGATGCTGACACTAGCCATTAGGATAACCCATAGGG
Organism: Mastigoproctus giganteus; assembly: GCF_048544385.1. Taxonomy (NCBI): domain Eukaryota; kingdom Metazoa; phylum Arthropoda; class Arachnida; order Uropygi; family Thelyphonidae; genus Mastigoproctus; species Mastigoproctus giganteus. The sequence continues at coordinate 93,336,416 of NC_143584.1, read as the reverse complement.
CAGTGTGGGACAGAGCTGCAAAAAGCACACTCCACCATAGTAATCTCTTTCCCTATGTTCTTTTATTCATACCACATGGGGTGGTTGCATCTCTTTTCCCCACTCTATGTGGCCCCTATCCCCTTTTGCCTGGTGGCTCACCCCACCACTCACTTTCAACTACCACCCTCTGGACCAGGATGGGCATCCTGTATCAGGGGTCCCCTTACTGTCTCCCCTTTCAAATCAGGCAAGTGCCTCAATTACTGCTGCCCCTCTGTTTTCTACCCCTTTTATCCCACCCTCTTCTTATCTCCCCATTATCTCCTTTGCAATAATTTTTTTGTGGGGCTCTCTCCTTGGATGCCTAGGCTACCTCAGGGTTCTCCCCACCCGAACTTTCTTCTCTCCTAATGTGTCCTGGCCTGCCTCCCCAGGGCAGTGATGGAAACTGGACGTGTTAGTGGCTCTCCACAGGGCCCCAGGCTAAGTGTCCAGAGGAACAACACTAATAATCCACCCCAGGGGCTCACATCTGGTGAGTATGGGCATGGCACACCCAGGGTCCTGAGCTGGATATCATCATTCCTCTCTCTCTCAGGGTGGCTCAGGAATTTTTTTTTTTTTTTTTTTTTTTTGGCTGGTGCAGTATAAGCCTCAGGCTTCCTTGCACCATATAACTAATAAAATAATAAAAAATAATAATTATATTTCACAAAACACACATTCTAGCCTTATTCAGAGTATTGTATTCTACACAGAGTAAAAATGTGGAGTTGGGGGATATCCCCAGTGCCACCAGACAAAAAACACTATGATCGATATCTAATCAGGAAATGACCTATGTAATTTCTGGATTAGATATCAATCGTGCACTACAAATGACCTGCACATTTGTAGTGTGCAGCATTCTCAAGGCCGAATATATATTACTATGTAATTATTTACCTGAGTTTACATAGTTTACTTAGGAAAAGGCCCTTTGCTTCGGGTTTCATAATGCATGAGGAATATTGTTGCATCCCAAAGAGCAGGACTAAAATATTTAACTGAAATATTTAAAATATTTACAAATATACAATATTCATTAATATACAAAAACGTTGTTATAATGGAACATCAAATGTTAGACAGTGAAACATGTGCACGAAGTTGGTGAACGTTATGGAGGCAGTTTTCAATAATTAATTGCATTTGTAGCAGTGTAATTGTCCTGCTCTTTTTTCCCATTGGCTCGAATAAATATCCTAGGAGGAAAACGTTTTTAATGTATAGACTTTTGTACATCTTTTGATTATTAGAAGGGGTGTGGGGGGTTCCCTCACAAAAAAATTAAAATATAAAAACATATAAGTCAGGTTTGTGTGAAAAAAGTCAAGAGGGGAGTGAAGCGACCTTCTGGTTTGTAAATTCAAATTGAGGAAAGACAGTTATAGAATAGATGTGCAGAAATAAACTTCCATCTGTCGTGGAAAATCAAGAAGGAACTGGACAAACTTTTAGAGGGAATGGATGTGTGAAATTGTTTTTTTTTTTTTTTTTTTTTTTTTTGGCTGATGCTATGCTTGCTTTCTTGCATCACATGCTTCCATTACTACTACTACTACATGCTGTTGTAGAAAACGGATCATCCATTACAAACAGAAAGATCCTGCTGCTGTGCAAGTGACCAGTTCATAGGTTCCAGTCAACAGTTTGTTTCTAGGGATGGCACAAATATCTGGTTGAGATGCAAAAATTAAATAAGTGAAGAAGTTTTGAAACAGAAGAAGTGAAAAATTAAAATCAAGACAGCATTAAGTTCATCCTCAATAAAAGCTGGCACAAGTTTGTTATCGACACAGTCTGAATTCATAGTCTTGATGGCCTGTTCAGTTGGCGAGTCCAAGGCAATCACCAGCAGGGCAACTGGTGTCCAGTATGTTTTCCGCAGTTTTATCCCAGGAGAAGGTCGGGTTTCAGCCCAATGTCAGTATATTATTTCTTCTCTGGGCAGCGTGTGACAGACCAGATTGTGGACTAAATTCAAAAGTCTTTGTTTCAAAGTTTTTTCAGGAGGTTCTCTTGCTGTTATTTAAAAGTTTGGTGTATGTTTTAGAGCTCCTTATATTTGTTGAATAGGGCTGCTATGTTGTTTTTTTAGGAGGAATCCTACAAGAGTGCAATTTCTTTCTCATTTTCTAGACTTGGCATCTGAGGGTTGCTAGTTTGTTTAACCACCAGGTAACAGAGAGAGTTTGTGGATTCAATTTTTCCAAGGAGTAATTATGTGTCCTGATGAGGGAGTGCTGAATCTTAGCCATCTGGTGTATACAGAAAGGCCAGACAGCACAGGAGGGAGGAGGAATTATGCTCTTAGTTTAGAAGTATCATACATTTTTGTCATACCAGCACTGAATGAACAGTGCAATGTTCAGTCAGTCTGGTATGACAAACTGAGAGAACGGCTTAATTACTGTAATAAGAACAAGAGCGGCTTAATTACTGTAATAAACAATTATAAAGACAAACAGAGTGGGCCATTAAATCAGAATTTCTTATAATGCAGGATTTTTAACTTTCCAGGATACTGAATGGAACTTGTGGGTTGCTCGATCACACAGTAGCAAGACTTTTATGGATTTATAGATGAGTATTTTCTATACCAGCATGTTAGAAATGCAACAACAGAAAGAACTACTCTTGATCTGATTATTAGCAGTGACTCTTCATGCATTAATAATCTGCAGGTGGAAGATCCACTAAGCAGCAGTCAAGGTGTATTGATGTGTGGGATTTAATTAAAGATGTAAACTACTGTCAAGTGCAAAGGGAAGTGTTTTTGCTTTTGTAAAGGTGACTACAATGGCCTTAGACAGTTTTTAAATTCTATTCAATAGATAATGCCATCAATTCAAAATTGTAAATGGGAAGCATTCAGGAAAGTAACTGTACAACCTACAAGGCTTTTTACATCAACTAAGAGATAATGTTCAAGATTTATGCTTAAATGGACTAGTGACACAGAAGGAAAAAAAAATACACGGGATGCATAAAAATTATGCATCCCGAGAGGGCGCTGACTATCTTTAAAAATTACAGCTGTGAGTTGCAGGCTCCGAAAAAACGATAAGTGTTTGCCTTTTTATTTACATAATTGTTATTTTATATTGCACTTAATACGTAGTCTTGTAGTTATAGTTACACTGGTTATTTTTATTTTAATTTAGATAAACAGTTTTTGATTTAGATAAACAGTTTTTAAATATATGTAATACTTAATATACGTAAAACCGTTATTTCGTTCGAATCTTGCAGCCGTTGTTTTTGTATATAGTGGTAGGGAATTCAAATTTTTAATTGAGGTAGTTAGGTAGCTCTAACGTATAATTTATAGAGTAATACGCTTCACTGTTTCTATTAGATAGCGTAGTATTGACAGTTAATTAATTTAATTTATTGATTTTATTAATTTAAAGTATCATGCCCCAAACTAAGCAGCAAAGCAACGGGCACAAAGTGGCAGGAGTGCTGTGACTCGGGGGGGAGAACTGAGGGGGAAGATTCTCCAATGCATCAGAGCCTAAAAAAAAATGTGCGACTTGTGAAATGTTTGCCGAACTCTCTGGAACGGAACATGATATTGCCATGGGGGATGTCTTTGTGTGTGCGCGCGATGTAAGGAGTGTAAGGAAATCAGGCGACAACCCAGCTGCAAAAAATAGATGGAAATCCATAAAATAGAACTTGTTTAGAAAACCGTTATGCCAAACACAATGAAAACCTAAGGAATGTTGAGTAATTGCTTCGAGTTTCAGGTCAACTTTTCCACCCAACCTACCCAGAGATGTGTAACATACACCGATATATCAACAGTGCACTGACACTGACAGAATGCATATCGGCAATTACTGATATCACGTGGATGGCTTTGAGATATTTACGAGTTGGTGGTTCACGGATTTCTTCATTACTTTGGAAGAAACTGCTTCTATATGATCATATTTTCATGCAGAAGGAAAAACTGTAAGAAGGCAATGCAAAGCAGGAACTAGTTCAGATCACAGGTTTGGAAAACTGGAGAAATTCCATCATAATTGGAGCTTTCTTGCCATCACGACTGCTCAGAATTCTTTTAATATCCTTCTGTCAGAAGACCATGCGTCACACTGAGTGGTATGCATAGTGAATGATTTTCCAAGATCACCAATACAAGTTAAAAGAAAAGTAGAATGCCAATAAAAAGTCTAATTTACCTGCAGCATGAGATGTGCTAGAACCATCATGGTGATGAGAGCCTTGTCGATCAATTCGACCCTAGAAAGATTGTGCAAGGCTCAAGGGGTAGAATTTTTTTCAGCCTGGACTGTATGTTAACAGGAGAGATTGCTTCTACAGGGATGGGATACACTTAATAGAAAGGGTGCAAGAATATTTGCTGATGCTATCGAGGCAGTGTTAGGTGGGTCGGAAAACTGCTAGCTTGGGGGGAGACAAAGACCAATAGATTGATAGTAGCCACTGGCAGAGGTGAAAGAGATTCTTGCACTGCTTCTATTAGAATGAGCAGAAGCCTGAAAAACAAGATGCATGGTATTTCAGAGACTGCTGGGAGCCATTGCGGTACAAGTAAACACATGGGTTGTGTTAGAGTAGCTAAGAATAGAAACAGGTGCAGGTATACTTGCGTGTACACCAATGCTAGGAGTTTAGTAAATAAATTTGATGAATTTGAGGTATTGCTAAAAACATCAAAGGCAGATATTGTTGGGATATCAGAGACGTGGTGTCACACAGATATAAGGGATGCAGAACTGCAATTTGGGGAGTACAACGTCTACAGAAAGGATAGACAGGATAGGAAGGGGGGAGGGGTTATGCTATTAATTAAGAAACACATAAAAACCAAGGAAGTGAAGCCAGTCGACATCGCCGGACAGTGCAGTGTTGAGTCAGTTTGGTGTGACATAAGCATTGGGAGATCAAAATTGAGAGTAGGAGTGTGCTATAGGCCTAATGACTCTGATGAGTATAATAAGGAACTGTACAGGGAAATAGAGTGGGCCAGTAAATCAGAGAGTCTTATAATGGGAGATTTTAATTTCCCAGATATTGACTGGAATTTGGGGGCTGGTTACTCACACACTAGCAGGGCTTTTGTGGATTTATTGGATGATTGTTTTCTACATCAGCATGTTCGGGAGGCAACTAGAGGGAGTAATACTCTTGATTTGATTATCAGCAGTGATTCTTCATGCATTAAGAATCTGCAGATAAATGAACCACTAGGTGGCAGTGATCACAGTGTGCTGAAGTGGGATTTACTCAAAGAGGTAACTACCATTAGGGTAAAGGGAAGGGTTATTGCTTCCGTAAAGGCGACTACGATGGACTGAGACAGTATTTAAATTCTATACAGTGGGACCAACTGATGATGTTACCAACAGCAAATTCAAAATGGGATGCATTCAAAGAATTTATCTTGGAAGCTACTAGGCTTTACATACCAACTAAGAAATATTGTTCAAGGTTTAGGCCAAAATGGATGTCAGATGAACTAATGAGGCATATGGCAGAGAAGAAAAATGCATGGGATACATACAAATTAACACATGACACAGAAGCCTATGATAGACACAAGTTGATATGCAACCAAGTTACAAAGGAGGTTAGGCAGGCGAAGGCAGATTACGAAATATCCTTGGCAAGGGATGCAAAGAAAAACAGCAAAGAGTTCTTTACTTATGTAAACTCTAGAAGGGAAGGGGATGAATCAGATTGGTCCACTTGATATTGATGGGTCAACTGTTGATGTTCCTGCTCAGGTAGCTAACAAACTAAATGAATATTTTGCATCGACATTCAAACGTGAGGAGTTATTCAGCAAGGGGAATGCCAGAGGTGTATTCAACTCTAGCAGTAAGCTACAGAATCTTGAAATAACTGGGAGTAAAGTGGAGGAGAAACTGTTGAAGATAAACACAAGAAAGGCACCCGGGGTGGATGGGATCTATCCAGTTATATTAAAGGAGGCAGCAAAGGAAGTAAGCAAACCCTTAGCACTAATTATGAGAGCTTCCTTATGTGACCCCAATTCACAAAGGAGGATCAAAGGCTGACACAAGTAATTATAGACCTGTGAGCTTAACTTCTGTTCCAGGAAAATTAATGGAGGCACTGGTTAAAGAAGCACTGCAGGATCATTTAGACAAGACTTCAGTTATAGCTCAGACACAGCATGGTTTTGTTAAGGAGAAGTCTTGCCTGACCAACTTGATTGGATACTATGATGCAGTCACAAAAGAACTGGATGCATGGAATAACTTTGATATTATATACTTGGATCTTAGAAAGGCTTTTGATACTGTTGCACATGGAAGACTGCTACACAAATTGGAGCAGTGTGACATTGGAGGCAAATTGCTGCTATGGATAAAGGGGTGGTTGAGGGGGAGAAGACAGAGAGTGGTAATCAATGGACACTGCTCATCGTGGACTAATGTTATTAGTGGAGTCCCTCAGGGCTCAGTGTTGGGTCCATTATTGTTTTCTGTATTTATAAATGATATTGATGATGGTATATCAAGCTTAATGTCCAAGTTTGCAGATGATACAAAGGTTGGCAGGGTTGTCAAGGACACTACTGACACTATGCTGCTGCAACAGGATCTGGAAAGGTTGAGCAGATGGGCTGAGAGGTGGCAAATGAAGTTTAACATTGACAAATGTAAAGTACTACACATGGGAAACAGAAACCCCAGAGCAACGTATCAACTCTGTGGTACTACACTGACAGTGGTAGAGAATGAAAGGGACTTGGGGGTGGTTGTGCAGGCAGATATGAAGTTCTCTGAGCAGTGCAGACGGGCTGCAAGAGTAGCCATGGAGTATTGTCAATGATATACAGGAATTTTTCCAGCAGGGATAAGGAGGTGATTATTCCATTGTATAAGGCAATGGTCAGGCCACACCTGGAGTACTGTATACAGGTCTGGAGGCCTCATTTCAGGAAGGATGTAGAGCTGCTGGAACGAGTACAGAGAAGGGCAACAAGATTAGTGAATGGAACAAAGGGGTGCTCTTACGAAGAAAGGCTTAAGTTTTGCAAATTACAGTGTCTGGAGACTATGCACCAGCGAGGTGATCTGATAGAGGTGTATAAAGCCTTGAATGGTTTAAGCATGCTCAATGCTGATGGGATTCTTCCTCTAGCTCAGAAAAATCACCTGAGAGGGCATAAATTCAAATTGAGGAAGGACAGATGTAGGATGGACGTGCGGAAATTTGCCTTTAGCCAGCGGGTGGTTGGTTGGTTGGTGGAACAGACTTCCATCCCTTGTGGTGGAGGTTGATAGCCTAAATAAGTTTAAGGCTCAGCTGGACAGGTATTTTGAACGAACAGAGGGGTGAAGTGGAAGTGGGTTTTTTTTTTTTTTGGCTGATGCTGCATAAGCTTGCTTTCTTGCATCAAATGCCTCTACTAATGCTAATGCTAGATAAACCTAGGAACATTTTACACATTCACTTATATGCATGGTTAAGGTGGTAATAAGCCCCATCTATTCCCCCCACCCCGATACGAGTTATCATACCAGTCACGAAAAATGCGTCACACGCTCTAATTCTTCTCTTTCTTAGTGATTTGCTACTTCTGACTGACCCACCTCTCCTCAAAAAATTCAGAATTTTTTTATTTTTGGCTAGTGCAGCATAAGCCTCAGCCTTCCTTGCACCATACAGCTGCTAATAATAATAATAATAATAATAATAATAATTTAAGTAACAAAAGTGGAAGTACAGATTCCATTTTGGCCAATAGCTTTAATTTAAACTAGTGGCAAAACAGAAGTAGTGGTCAATAGCTTTGGCCAGAAATTAGAGAGCCAGATTACTGTTTGGACAAGAAGCATATTTTATACTCTGACCATTCAAAAACAAGTTCTGATTGATTACCGATTAATTAACAATTTTTACAAATGTTGGAAGATTTAGGCTGGAGAATAAAGACATTCATTATCAACAGCCTTATCACATTTACTGAAAATTATACATTTAGATAAAGCATGAGATTTTTGGGTGGAATGAGAAAAAAAGGCTTTCGTCTTGAACAAGAATAATTTCACTGAAAATGATCTGAATAGACGTTGATCAAAAGGTTTGAAACAGTAATCTGACCAAGGAAAATAAATCATGCAGATCATCTCAATAGGCATTTCAGTAATGCCAAATAACCCGAGGTTGAAAATGGCTACAAGATAGAAGCTCCATTGGAGAAGAGACCATTATCTGATCCGAGGCACTTAGAGGACCACATTTCCTGTTCTTCAAAGGGTTATTGGTGAGGAAAAGATCCGGATATTGGATGTGCTTTGGATTGTCTAATATTCTGATATGAACAAGTTCTTTGCAATTAATAATGCAAAGCCTCAGCCTCTTTAACAACTGGGTTCATGCAATACATTACTTGACAAAATTTGGTATGGTGATGTACCATAGAATAAAGATGAAATTATGATAAAATGAGAAACTTCGGACAGGTATAAGGGACATTTATAGGGGTTGTTTAAGAATTACCAAAAAGGTAATTCTTAACCCCTTACTGAAGTAGATACAAAATGCTTGAAAATATGGTCAAATGATATCAGTACGCTGTATGACCTCCCCTCCAAAGCTAAACAGGACTGACAGCGGTAAACCACTCTCGAAATAAGAGTGTCTATATGATTCTGTTGTAACAAATACCATTCCTCCACCAGTTCAGACCTTACAAACCAAGTGATGAACTGATGAGCTGGCTGTCAGTGTGCAATGCGAGCCTAAGGGTATCCCACACATACTTAATTGGATTTAAGTCTGGTGATCGTGCTGGCCATGGCATTTGTTGGATATGTTTGTTGTTGTTTGTTATTTGGTTTTTAGGAGCATTAGCAACTAAGGCCATATTGCTCCGGGGATATGCGGTGGTCATTCCCTGACCTTTCAGCATCCTCCGTATTTGGTGGTGACGGGCTCGAACCCCGGTCTAAATCAAGAAGCGTATGCTACGCACTGCTGCTCCTTCCCACCTGGCTACGGAGGTGCCAATTGTTGGATATATTCAGTTTCATGATATTCCCCACCACTTGAGCTCTATGTGCAGTGGTATTACTGTTTATGAAAAGAAAATCTGGAACAAACGCACCCCTAAAGTCGCACATTGGATTCGAGGATCTGTTCTCAGTACCTCTGCATGGTTATGGTACCCCCTATCAAAAACATGAAGATGGGTATGGTCATTGACCATTATTCTGGCACAAGAACATTACGTCCACTGTTAGGTTAGTCCCTTTCTCTGATGTTGGAGGGATAGTACCGCATTCCTCGTTGTCTCCAGATGAAATAACATCTAGAAGGTACTTGTAGGCTAAAATGGGACTCATCAGAGAACAGAACTGTACTCCACTTGTCAGGGCTCCAAGTCACATGTTCATGGTACCAGCTTCAACGAGCTCTGCGGTGGTTTGGGATTAATGGGATATAAACCACTGGCTTCCTTTTGTAGAGTCCACTTGAATTGAGCCTTCTTAACACAGTCCGGTTGGAAATGTTTTGATCTGTGGCTGCAATACCCTCAAGAGACAGTTGATGCCATGACATTGTAGGGTTCCATCTTGCTGTTAGATCCAGATAGCGGTCTATTTTGGTTGATGTAGCCCTTGGGTGACCTTGGCCAGTTCTCCTTATAATGCTTCCTGTCTCCTGAAACTGCTTCCATAGTGCCAGGACGACACTGTGTGACACATTAAGCCAACATGTTCCTCTGCCTGCAACTACACAGCTTCAAGTCGTCCAATAGCTTGCCATCTCTAAGAATCATCTAAACTACTACAATGACTTGCTATCCTGAGTACTGTAGATGTGGCTATCCCACTGAACAAGCCAAAAATCGGGAACGAAGTGATGTGGTTGTAACCAGTGTTTTTATAGCCGTGAATAATTTGCATAATGTGTGGCCCTCTAAGGTGGTAGATCGATTTATATTTGATACTCTGAATTTGCATTCCAGGATGCCTATAATATCAAATATTCTCCTTCAGTGACACTTGTTACAATAAAATATTTGTGAAGAACATTTTGTTTTGTCAATTTTATTGAGCAGTGTAGAAAACTGAAGCCAACTGGAGTTGTAAACATTAAAATCATCACGGAAAATTATTTTAACTGTTAACATAGTTAGTAGTTAGGTTAGAGAAAATCAAGTTTCAAAGAAAGAAAAGTTGAAAAGTTCTCAGTAACTTGTACTACTAGGAGAATGACAGAGGCAACAGATAAATAACTGAATGGGTGGGGGGAAGTGATTTTGAGGAGAGAAGATCCAAATGACTCCTAGAAAATCAAAAAGAGATTTCGGATTAGAAAGTTTCTGATAAGAAATAGAGTATATGCAAAAGTACCACATTTGAAGTGAAAGTAAAATACACCAAATAATTAGGGGCAACTGAGATGGGTGGTTGTTGAGGCAACCAATAATTGAGATTCTGTTGAAAAAAGTAAGTGGAGTTATATGATTTGTAGGTGGAAATGAACATCACTGAGATTGGAAATGAGACCACATATATTTGTGAATGGATGAGGAAATTTTTGTGAGGCTATGTTTATATAACGGTGTTTGCAGGCCGGCCGCTAGTTAGTACACCGGACCGAACCTATTGGTAATTCTCTAGGAGGCTTTCGGATCAGCTAGTGTATAATCTTGCTACCTCTACTTTGCCAGATAGTGACTGGAGGGTGTCCGAGTAGTGTGTATTCAGGGAGCATTGTTGAGGCCATGTTATGTCAAGGATCTGGGTATATTCTTACCACGTGTACGCCATATCCAAAAATTTCATTACTTCATACAGCATGTCGCACCCACTTTTTCTTACTATTGAATACACCATGAATTGTCAAACTAATAGAACAAGTTTATCTGCGAAAAGATCTAAACCTCCCAAGCACTTCCTAATTCATTTCACAAATATATGTGGTCTCAATACTAATCTCAACGATGTCCATTTCCACTTGCAGTCTGCCAAACCCCATGTACTTTTTTTTGACAGAATCTATCAGTTGATTCAACTACTGCTCATCTCAGATGCCCAAATTATTCGCTGTATGATTCCTTTCGCCTCAAAGGTGGTACTTGTGCATATGTCCGTTCTGATATTCCCTGTCAGAGACTTGTCAATTTGGAATCTCCTCTCTTTGATCTTCTCTGGCTTAAAATCTTTCTACCTCATTGTGTCAAATTCATCTGTTGTCTCTACCATTCTCCCAACTCCACTAATCACTTGGAGCTCTTTGACTTCCTCTCTTTGCAACTTGACTTTCTCCAGTCCAACTTTCCTAACAGTGACGTAATTTTCCTTGGTGATTTTAATGTTCACAACTCCAGCTGGCTTCCGTTTCTAGTCACACCGACCCAGCAGGTCGAGATGCTGAGTCTTTTGCAATTACTAATGACCTTGCACAGATTGTTCACTTACCTACAAGAATACCGGACAATCCTAATCATACAGCCAATACGCTTGATCTTTTTCTCACAAACAACCCTTCTAAGTACACGGTCAAAGTGAGAGGTCCTTTAGGCACTTCAGATCACAACTTGGTGATTGTCTCTTCTCCAATGGAACCTTTATCTCATGGCTATTCCCAACCTCGTGTAGTTTGGCATTACAAGAATGCAAAAATGGGATGATCTGCAAGACTTCTTTTCTTCTTTTCCTTGGTCGGATTACTGTTTCAAAACTTCTGATGTCAATGTTTGCTCAGATCGTGTCAGTGAAATTATTCTTGCAGGAATGGAATCCTTTATCCCACACTCCACTTTAAAATCTCGTCCTTTATCTAAACCTTGGTTTTCCAATAAATGTGCTAAGGCTGTTCAAGAGAAGAATGTTGCATATCATAATTGGCTTGTTTCCAATTCTTTGGTTTCATTTTCTGTCTGTACCAGAGCTTGCAACAATTATAAAGCAGTTATTAATCAGTCCAAACTAGATTTTGAACAGTCTAAGAGTAGAAAACTTGCTTCATGCCCTAATGATAGTCGAGCATTCTGGTCTCTTGCCAAAGCTATTGGCTGCAACTTTTGCCCATCTCTGCTCCCACCTCTGTCCAAACCAGATGGTTCTGTTGTCACTTCAGCCAAGGATAAAGCTGACCTGCTAGCATCCCATTTTTCTTCCAGCTCATGTATTAATGATCTTGGTAAAACACCTCCCACCATTCCCAACACACTCCATTTAATGGCTCCTGTGGTCTTCCGTCAAAAGGATATCAGAAGGATTTTGATGAATCTTGATGCTAAGAAAGCTCCAGGTCCTGATGGTATTTCTCCACTTGTTCTCAAAACCTGTGCTCCTGAACTTACTCCTATTCTTTGCCGCCTTTTTTCACTTTCTTATTCCAAAGGTGTTTTTCCTTCTGCTTGGAAATTTGCTCATATCCAGCCAGTTACTAAAAATGGTGACAAATCACTCCCATCCAATTATTGTCCCATCACAATTACTTCTACTCTTTCTAAAGTAATGGAGAAATCAATTAACCACCAAAACTATCTAGAAACCTTCTGTCTGATCAACGATCACCATGGATTTCATTAGTGTCGATCCACTGGTAATATTCTGGCTTATGTTACCCATTTATGGCCAAATTCAATGTTAAAATTTGGTGAAACAAGCATTTGCTCTTGGCATCTCAAAGGCTTTCGATTGTGTTTGGTATAAAGGTCTTCTGAACAAGCTTCTGTCTTATGGTTTGCCAATTTTTTTTGTAATTGGTTATCCAGTTTTCTCGATGACCACTCACTGAGGGTGATGGTAGATGGATCTCTGCTTTCTAACTTCTTCCCTAAAGCTGGTGTCCCCAAAGATTCAGTTCTTTCCCCCACTCTTTTCCTCTTGTATATTAATGACCTTCTTCCATTGACTGTAAATCCTATTCATAGTTTTGCCGATGATAGCACATTGCATTCCACTTTCCATTTTGAGAAACCCTGTCCTACTCAATCAGCTTCAACTTCTCGAAAATCTGCTACCAATTCCTTAAATGCCGATCTTCAGGTAATTCTCCAGTAGGGCAAAGACAACCTAGTTGATTTCAATCTTTCTAAATCTCAGTCCTGTCTTATATCTTGCAAAAAGAATTTTTCTGCTCCTATGCTTATCTTTGGTGGCACTCTGATTTCTAGGCAAGATGATATATCTCTTTTGGGGATTACCCTGACTTCTAATCTCTCTTGGCACAAGCACATTACAAATATTGCTTCCTCTGCATCTAAAAAACTTTGTTTTCTCTTTCTCTCTCGGCGTTACTTTTCTTCCAAACAGCTACTCACTCTGTATAAATCGCAAATCCGCCCTGCCATGGAATATTGTTCCCACATCTGGGGTGGTGCCCCCAAAACCTCTCTCAGATGTCTTGATTCCATTCAGAAGAGGGCAGTTACGTTAATTAATGATTCATCTCTAACAGTCTCTCCACTCGCTTTCTCATAGACGTACTGTTTCTGCTGCATGCCTCTTCTACAGATACTTCCATGGGCACTGTCTTCTGTCTTTCTGAGTTGGCTTTTATAATTCCCGCTCTCTCTTTCAAAACAGTAAGAACACGTGTCGCCACCAGCCAACATCCATTTACTGTCCAATTTCAAACCCACAGAACCAACTTTTCATCTTCCTCATTTATTCATTCAACTGCCGTTTTCTGGAACAATCTTCCTTCATACGTATTTCCTGAAAATTACAATCTACAGAAGTTCAAGTCCAATGTCAACAAATATCTTCTTTCGTCTTCTCAACCTCCAACCTAAGCATGGTACTAAGTACTATAGGTTCTAATACCTCTCGTGTTTGGGGTTCACATAAAAAAAAAAAAAAAAGTACATGAGGGAAGATATATTGGCCAGCAAGTTTGGCCACAACAAAAACAATGAAAATAATATTGGCCAGCATGTTGGAGCAAGATCAGCAAGACAGATCCAGCTTGTTGTGTTCAATGTATATTTTTAGCTTGTAAACACCTAGCTGGCAAGTTGTCAATGTTGAGGATGATGATATGCAATACTCATCCAGTTGGTTATTAAATGACCTTGGATCAACTATGTGTTTTGTAATTTTCTTATTCATTAATTGTGTGAACTTTAGTATAGTGGATTTGTGTTGTCTCAGATTTAATTTTGTAAAAAATGAGCAGTACAAAGGACTCAGGCAAGTGGAACAAGACAAACACCATTCATTTCATAAAACTCTTACAAGAGCACCAAAGGAAAAAAAAAAAAGATATGCACAACAGTGTGCCACTCTCCATCTTTAAAAGTTGACTGAAAGGCAGGCTTGATTTTCCATACACCTCAGAGCAGGCTGGTAAGCCGTCTGTTGGCTTGTCCTATCATAAATGCTTGGAAAATTTTCCCAACACAGTGGGTAAAAACATGCCAGCTAAAATCTGGCAAACGATATGAATTAATGAAATTTTTGAACACACACACACACACACACACACACAGCAAGAATATTCTCAATTCCTCGACATAACATGGCAAAAAGATTATACACTAGATGATCCAAATGACCCCCAGAGTTACCAAGAGGTTCAGTCTGGTAGACTGTCTAGAGGCCAACCTGTGAAAACCATTTTAAACCTGTATCCTTGAAATGTAAGGAATAATGAAAGTCACTATGATGCACATCATGGTTACAATTTAAACATGGTTTATGCCACTTCAAGTAATACTGCACCAGGTGATGAAGGCACTACACCTTGAATACTTGCTTACATTGATTTGTATCTGGATGGTCATTTACAGTACAACAGCTATGATATGATCCAGATATGATTCTAACATGATATGCTTCTACATGCTGTAAAACACTTGTATTTTCAGCATATAGAACCTTTACGACTTTCTTTAAGATCAACTGAATGAAACACAAGAACTGATGGAAATTAGTTGCCATTACGAAGCAAAACTTCTTTTAAACTTAATTTTGAAGCATCTATGAATAAACGTCATTCATCTGACTTATGCATGACATCTAGTTCTTTCAGAAGTCCAATAATGTCCTTGAAAAACACGCTGTCCTCTGTAGCAAAATATTTCGAAAACTTTTCATGTCTTTTTTCGAAACACTGAAATCTCTGTTCATGCTGCAAGTATATTCCACTGCTGTAACCTAGAAACTAACAGTTCAGCTTGTTCTTTCGGCAAATTTAAGTCTCGAACAAAATAATTCAATTCATCTTGTTTGATTACATGTACCTCACTAACCTGACTGATAGTCGACATCTTGTTTAGTGGAGGCTTCCAGTGAATCCTCAACTTGAACTTGAACACTATTATCTTCCCCACTACTGTTTTGAGAATAGATTTACAATCCTGAGAAATGTAATAATCAGTTAACACTTGGAAAACCTTGGCACCAAAAGGTTTATGCCAAGGTTTTTCAAGTATTAACTTGCTACAAAAATCTTCACCAAAAACACTAAGAACCACGGTAGAAGTCTGATAATGTTTATCACAAGAAAATTGAGGCCAGAATCAATTGCTAAAATTAAGATGATTAGCTTATATCTCTTAAAATAAACCAGTATGTCATACATTACTGGCTACATAATGCGAAAATGTCATATTTTTGTAAGTAACTTCTTCTATATTTAAGGAACTGTGATATGATGTGAAACTATCATGGTAATTTTCGAAATCTAAGCATAAAAATTGGTTAAAAACGGCATTTAAGTTCTTGGAGGTAAAAATCATGTTGGCTAGTGTTATTGAGTGCTAAACAGAATAATGCCATGTTATCCCAATTCTTCACTGGGGTAGTGAATTCTGACATGCGAATTAAAAAATATATATATAATAATACTAAAAAACCCATCAAACAAGAAATTTCATTATTCAAATAAATAAAATTTTTTCCTTGACATTTCAAGGTACCATTTATTTGCTCAGTGAATACCAGCATATAAATGGGTATATGACTGAACCAAACCTGGTCCCAAAACAAACTCTTCTATTTATATCTATTATATAAAGTAGCCTTACCAAATACAGCTGGAGGTAGCATTGTCACTGGATGCAGTTAACTGCTATCCTTGATCTTTATTTGGGATAAATAAATTATACCTTTCTTTTAACTTTTATTTATCAGATAAATTTTAACAAGAGTGTAATTTTTATATACAGAAAACATATACATAAAATACTAGCCTTTGACTATCCTCCTTTTGCTCTGGAGTCAGAGTCTTTATCTTTCCTTTATCTGAAGGTGAAGGGCAAAGTTGGGTGATGATTTTACTTGATGTAACTTTACCTTCTGCCTCCAACTGCTTTTGCATTTGTTGTTGATGATGTCGCTGAAGGGCAAGAAGCTTTTGCTGTATTTCTGGAGACGTCTGTTGGTTCATTAGTGCCTGACGCACAACTGTAAATAAAATTTTTTATCAAATAGTGAAATAAAAATACTTACACCATAAACTGTAGGAATGAACAGATCTAAAAATAAATCTAAAACTAGATTTATTTTAACTAAAAATAGATCTAAAACATGGGCTTAGCAAATGTCACAGAATTCCATTACAGTCCATTACTCTTCTTATAGCCCCACCTGCCCCACTTTTCCGTTTCATAGGATTGATCATGAAACCAGAGGAAAAGAGTGCTAAAAGTATGAATGTTATAATACAAGCTTATTGTATAATCAACTGTTCTCAAGGAGTTACAGTAAAGTCACTATTCCAATGGAATTATATTGCTTTGGATCTCATTAGTCAGTCATAACTGCTTTCTGTACACAGCTTAGTATGCCAATCAACCCAGTTTGCTTATAGTTATGTGTGTGAGAGGGTTTGTTGTTTGTTTGTTTTTTGGTTTTTAGGAGCATTAGTAACTAAGGCCATATTGCTCTGGGGATATGCGATGGTCATTCCCTGACCTTTCCGCATCCTCCATATTTGGTGGTCACGGGGCGCGAACCCCGGTCTAATCAAGAAGCGTGTGCTACACACTGCTGCTCCTGCCCACCTGGCTACGGAGGCACCACGGGAGAGGGAATACCCAACATGTATACAATGACTTAATATAGTTGTCAGCTTGGAAGCTTTTGACCTACACAAAACACATGTATACTCAGCTTTCACGGCTTGAGGGTTTTTTTTTTTTTTAAAGACAACTATGTGACTTTCTGCATGCCATTAAAGAAATAAATTTATACTTATACCTGCTAACTCATTTAGCATCATATTTAAATGGAGAAAGGGATGTGAATCTGAATAGATGTTTTGTAATACCAATACTAATGTATAGGAAATATCAAGCTGAAAGGGAACAATGTGGTCTTCTAAATCTTGAAAAAAGTATATTCATTGATATTAAAAACATAAGTTAATGAACTGTATGTTCACGTTACTTCATGTTTCTTTTGTTGCAATAAAGGAAGACTTCAGCTCTCCTTTAAGCATAAATAATCGCTGTACAGGCATTCCTCACTCAACCCTCTTAATAAATTCTCAGAAAACAGCATAAGTGATGCCAATCACTTATGCTCTGAAACTGAGAGAATTTTTCTTATAAGAATTAACATTAACAGACTTAATTTGTCTGTTAATGTTAACAGACTACAAGAAATGCATCAATTTGCAAAGTGAGGTAAATTTTCCTCTACAACAATCAACTGAAACATACAGAGTGAGTCAAAATTAAGTATAAAATGCTATATCTCTGAAAATGCTATATCTCTGAAAATGCTATATCTCTGCTTTGCTATATCTCTGAAAGTACTGAATAATATGCACTGCAGAAATTACATCATATATTCAAAATATCCACCACCACCAATATGCAAAAATTATCAGAAGTGTTTCCTCAACAGCCAGGGGTGGTCATGTTTTGGCTCATAAGCATAATTTTCTGCAGCCACTCACTTGTTCTAATTGTGCCTGCCACTAATAAAAACATTTTTGAAAGTCTTTCTTTTGTGAATGCATTCAGTGGTACATTATATTTGAATGGATTCCCTGAACTGACTTGAATTGTTTTTTTTTTTCATGTTCTGTTTTAACTTTAGGACTGTCAAATCAGGTGTAGCACCACGAAAATCATATCAGATGTAGCACCATGAGATGTTTTTGTCAGTGAAAAACTGCTGGATGGTAAATGACATGTGATGCAATGCACTGTCATTATGCCAATAATTTGTGCCATTTTTCGGGTTGTTTACGGTGGATTCATCTCTCAATTGTTTTAAAGCTCCTTGATAGTATGCTGCACAGTGATAAATCATTTTGGGACGATGATGGATGAATAATTCTGATAACATTGTATCCTTGTCAACAAGTGGAATTAGCATGACCTTTACGTGTGAATTTCACTACCATGGTTTTCTTTGACCCTGGTGATGAAGTTGTTTCCAATGGGTGCTTTGAACCTTGGTCTCTGGTCTATTCATTAACTCAAGATTTCTCGCTTATTATAATTTTTGTTAAAAATGATCTAACATAGCTTGCTCGAACAATCTCTGATGAAATGAGAGTCTCAATGCTGTCTTCAAGCTCAAATTATAATGCACAGATCAAGCCTGGTGTTCAAATCCTCAGTCAAAATGATCTGAACCAAATGAAAGCGATGTCTTCTCAGCAATTTCTTGAATGGTCAGTCGTCAAATGAATAAAATGATGGTGAAGACTTCGCCGATGTTTCAATAATTTTGGGCCAATGATGGATGACTGCTTCTTTCTTCATCTTCAAGCAAAAAAAAAGTTTACTCATGAAACCTCTGAAACTGCTTAATTTTTTTTTCTTTTTTTTTTTTTTTTTTTTTTTTCTATCATCATATCATCTCTGTAAACTATAATAGGCATTTCATTTGTCTTTTGGCTAATTTTCCAAGTTTATGACAAAATTGAATGTTTGCATTCAAATTTTTTCCATTTTCACTACATGCAACAAATGAGAAAATTAAGTCTTCGCCAAGCAGCTTTCCACTATACTGGTGTGTAACATGTTGAAACTTAGTGTGTGCATGCTCAAAAGATATCTGCAAAATCTGCTCACAAGAATTATAAGTTCATTCACTGAACTTTTTGATTAAACCTTGTATTTTTGCAATTCCAGTTAAATTTTTAAAGATAGCTTATGAATGCCACATTGAATATATTTATTTTAATATTTTTGTGACTTAAATTAACATTATGACCAAAACATCATGACCATCCATTGGTACTTGTACATTAAATTAATAATGTACAAGTATATTGCAGATATTTTTATACTTCTTACTTCTATAATTTGTTTATAAAAGATTTTGAAACTGAATGCTACAACACAGGACTCAGAAGGTAATGGCTGTGGTAATTTCTCTAAAAGTCACGAGTTCACTACTTGCACAGCCTTAGCATGTATTCCAAGGTCACTCTTGTGGATAATCCTAGTTCAAACAGACTCATGTGTAACAATTTTAAATTAAACCTTTGCATATTACAGAATGAAACTGAGTAACAGAAGAAACGAAGTGATGCTTTAAAGAGGAATAAAACACGTAACTTACTTTCAGGGAATCAAATATCTAGTGATCAGACAGGTGATGCCCTCAAGGCTCATAAGAATAGAAAGACTGATCAAAGGTTCTGGTCTGGGAGTTAGCTTTATTGGAGAATTCTACTGTCAGGGAAGTGGATAACATTTTTTTTAAACAAAGATAAATGGACTACAACCAAGGTATTATATTTGCCAGAAAGTAAAATTGATAATGTCACCAATAAGTTAGCAGTTTACAATGGAATAAAGAGAGTATCATTATTCACGTGGAACAAATGATAGTAAACGAAGTCAAACTTATGCCATACTGTATAAATACAGAGGTATTTTTAAAAAAACGCTGAGAGTTAATCAGAATGCATCTCTTCTGCTTTTATGTGCAGGCATGATAGAAGGTACTGCATGCTGATAGCTTTATGGATCAACTCAAGACTTCAAGAACTCCAAAAGGCTTTATGGGGAAAACGTTTTTATTAGCATGTCCTGCTCCAGTAGCAGGGCCCCCCCCCTAAAACAGTGCACCACAATCTGGAATACAGATGAACATGGTTGCACCAAATCAAAGCTTTCCAGGGCTTACACCTCATGAAAGTTTCATATATTTATATTACTTTAATACAAATAATGCTTTATATCTGTCATGAATCATATGTGCAAGAAAACTGGGAAGAACTACAGTACAAACAAGTCAAAAAAAAAAAAAAATTTTTCGCTGCTTTGAAGCCTGCCATGTTTTTTTCTTCTTTCGATATGAAACTTCTTTTAGGCATTTGTTTCCAAAAAAGTCCTGTTTCAGTTATGTTAAAAACTTGTTCAGCAGCATAACACCCTCTTCAATAATTTTAACAAGTTCCTTGCTGAAAGTTTTGGCTCCTTCTTGAACTGCACTTGCGGCTCCTCACTGGATTGCTATGTTGTGTAGGCTATAGCGTAGCGCTTTTTAAATCTATCGAACCAGCCCCTAGTAGCATTAAATGGTTCAACATTTTTTTCGAGGTGAGCTTTTTTAGATCTTCATATAGGCTAATCACTTTTTCTTTAATAATAATTGACCTTAACAGAATTCTGCACTGGATATTATCTTCAATAAATTTATTTAGAAGTCTCTCCATTTCAATCAATCATAATAGTCTAAATTGACTAGGGCCAGCCTGGTCAATTTAGTTGCCTTTTCCACTGCTAAAATTAATTTAATTTTTATATTTGTTCTTACAGTTGAACCTGCAAGTCCTAAAGTATTGCACATATCCACTTGTCACTGACAGGAATCGATTTGCTTCAAAAAGTCTAATTTAATTTTCAAACAAGCTTTTTCTTACCTTTGTAGTCTTCGTACCATGTCCAGACATTGTTGCTGTATCATGCTTATCCATCATTATTAACTCTTCGAAAATGTAACTACAATTATCTTTCCTCAATTTGAATTTATGCCCTCTCAGGCGATTATTCTGAGCAAGAGGAAAAATCCTATCAGCATTGAGTATGTTTAAATCATTCAAGGCTTTATACACCTCAATCAGATCACCTTGCAGGTGCCTAGTCTCGAGACACTGCAATTTGCAAAACTTAAGCCTTTCTTCGTAAGAGCAACCCTTTGTTCCATTCACTAATCTTGTTGCCCTTCTCTGTACTCATTCCAACAGCTCTACATCCTTCTTAAAATGAGGCCTCCAGACCTGTATACAGTACTCAAGGTGTGGCCTGATCATTGTCTTATACAAGAGGATAATCACCTCCTTATCCCTGCTAGAAAAATTCCTGTATATCATTGACAGGACACCATGAGCTACTCTTGCAGACCGCCTGCACTGCTCAGAAAACTTCATATCTGCCTGCACAATTAGCCCCAGGTCCTTTTCACTCTCTACCACTGTCAGTATAGTACCATACAGTTGATACATTACTCTGGGGTTACTGCTTCCCATATGCAGTACTTTACATTTGTCAATGTTAAACTTCAGTTGCCACTTCTCAGCCCATCTGCTCAACTTTTCTAGATCCTGTTGCAGCAGTGTATTGTCTCAGAGTCTTCTGATATAGTAGAAATGTTCTAAGGATACAATATTTTAAATAAACAGGAATCTAACAGCAGGATAGTAAACAATACAAGAACACTTAGGTCGAAACTGTCTTCAGCAATCTGAGGAATAATGGCAATATGTTTAATATAATATTTTATATTTATTATGTGTTAAGCCTAGTTAGGAAAAACTAATGGAAAAATAAAAGCCCTAATGGAAACTTAGTGTCACCCAAGAAATATGGGATGATGAGTTTTACTATGATATGCACAATGTATTTAGGAAAGACAGACAGGAGAGAATAAGTGTGTGGATCGAGATTGGAGGAGGAAATCATGTTATTTGTCAAGAGCAGCCTGTGCATGGCAAGATCATTTCCAGTTTCAGAATACTGCATGCCAACACTGAGTCTCTAAGAAAAGGATAAAAAGAAAAGTAGGATATGCTACAAAATTGTTATTGGGTTTTTTAGGTGCATCAGTGACTTACACCATGTTCCACCATTATGTATCATGGCTGAATATACTGTATATGTAGTATGGTTATTTCATCATAACACATATACAGTATATGCAACCATAATATATAATGGGCTGAATGACTGGAATAATTCAGGGGGGGGGGGACCTATCTAAGATAAGCTAACTACATTCCTAATCGAAATGTTATTAACAATTCTTCCAGGCTATGACACAACTTGAACTCAGACCTCTTGAAATGAGTGACATGTGGCAAAGCCACTGTACCGTCATGGAGCATGATATGCTACAGACCAGAGCAGTGTGAAGAATATATATGACGAGAGCCTGTACTTTCAGATCTGGATTTGCAGGTGCTAATGTTAACACTTGTCTACACGTGCCATTGAAGATGGTGCAAGTAAATGAGTGTCCTGTCATGGGAGATTTTAATCTGCTCCTTGTTAATTGGAATAAATAGGAGGAACTCGCCAAGGGCGAAAATTTTTAAATCAGTGAGATGATTGTTACCTATACCAGGCTTAGTATCATCCATAATCCTGGTAGTATTACAGGGCTGCAAGTATGGAAACACTTAGCAAGAAGTGATCACAGGGCCCCAGGTGCCAAGCAATTATTAGTGTAACCAAGTGATTCAAAGCGATCTCTATAGTGTACAAAGCAAACAGATTCCTTGTGGTTTTAAATACAGTTTTCCATATTTAGTTATATGGCATAACACTTTTGCAACAAGAAATAGGCAGAGTTTCAGAAGAGAAATTCAACTTTCTGTTTCTTGTTAATAACTAACCTAAATTTAACTGCTGCTTGATTCCCCTTTTGACACTGCTAGTACTGCCCCATCATGGGGCCAGATACCCTGAAAAAAAAAAAAAAAAAAGTATATATATCTTTCTAGGTCTCAAAAGGAGCAAAATTATCTCCCCTACAGGATCTAAGGATTATATTCCTTCTATCTCATGACTAGTTGTGAGACAGAAGACTAGCTCATGCAGTGCTAAATGCCAAAAAATTGACACTGTTAAAAGAAGAGCTCCAATGCATCTTGTATTGCATTCTACTGAAGAACAGTCTCTAGGTAATCTCTTGCCTTTTAAAATTCAGAAATACCTAGAAAATCTCAGCAGATCTCCAAAAACAACCAAGCATTTTAAATCTGGCGACTTGCTCACTGAGATGTCAGACACATACCAATCAGAACGGTGCCAAAATGTTAATTCTTTGGAGGATTAACCGTCACTGTTTCCCACATGCTACTCTAAATACCTCTCGGTGTGACAGCTAAGTAGGATCTCATAAACCACTCAGAAGAAGAGTTGAAAAATGAATTACAAGACCAGAGAATTGTGCAGGCATATAAAGCACATATATACTCAATGGGACAATGCTCTAGTTCTGACCTGGAAGATAATCCTGACATTTCATAGCCCCCAAACGTCCATCAAAGCAGGGTAGTAACTCAATTGTCAAATAAAACTGTACATTTTTAACTCAACATGTTTAAAATGCCAAAAATTTGCCCATTCCCAAAATGTCAGCAAAGGTTACTGTGCTGCTTGCATTTCATGTGCATACATTCGCACGGGCCATAAAGCAGAGCAGCACAAATGTCAAATTGCAATAGCCAACAAACTGCTAACTGCAGAGGTTGTTCCCTCTGGTTAAATGAAAAAATATTCAATGGGTCAAAGTCAAACATAACACACCAATCACTGCTCTGCCTACTACTAATTATCCAAAGTACTCAAAAAGCGATGATACTAAAAAATTGACTCAATAGGTATGGAAATCGAAGGAAACCCTCACCAAGAAGAATCAGTTCTCGACCTCTCCCCCAGAGGAGGGGATGGACAAGGAAGACTACAGTTCCTGAAAAGAAAATCTGATTACCATAAACCATCAGCCCCCTCGACATAGAGGGTTGCATTAAACCCAAATAATGCCCAGTTTCTTTCATTCAATGAAAATGCAGAGGTTATTGCAGAAACCTTGATGACATTCAGAAGTCTTCTCCAGCAAAACCCAATTGCCTTTTGTCCTCAGGAAACTACAGTAACAGCTTCTGTTACTATCTCATTTAAACATAATGCCACCTTTTTTTTTTTTTATACGAAATTCCCAAACACGAGAAGTATTAGAACCTATAGTACTTAGTACCGTGCAAGGATTGGAGGTTAAGAAGATGAAAAAAGATATTTGTTCACATTAGACTTGAACTTCTGTAGATTATAATTTTCAGGAAATATATATGCAGGAAGGTTTTTACAGAAAATGTAAGTTGAATATAACTGAATAAATTACGAAGAAGAAAAGTTGGTTCTATGAGTTTGAAGTTGGACAGGAAATGGATGCTGACTGGTTGTGGCATGTGTTCAGACTGCTTTGAAAAAGAGAGAGGAATTACAGAAGCCAATTCAGAAGAACAGTGCCCATGGAAGTATCTATAGCAAAGGCATGCAGCAAAAAAAAAAAAAAAAAAAAAGAAAAAAAAGAACATCTATAAGAGAGAGATTGGCAAGTCTGTTAGAGATGAGTCATAATTAACATAATCGATCTCTTTTGAATGGAATCAAGAAACCTAAGAGAGGTTTAGGGGGTACCGCTCAGATTTGGGAACAATATTCCATGGTAGGGCGGTTTTGCAATTTGTATAGCGTGAACAACTATTTAGAAGAAAAGTAAGGCCGAGAGCGAAAGAGAACACCCAGTTTTTTTGATGCAGAGGAAGCAATATTTATAATGTGCTTATGCCAAGAGAGATTAGAAATCAGGGTAATCCCCAATAGAGATATATGATCCTGCCTAGAAATTGGAGTGTCATCAAAAATAAGCATAGGAGTACAAGGATCCTTTAAGCGAGATATAAGACAGGACTAAGTTATAGAAGGTCTGAAATCAACTAAGTTATTTTTGCCCAACTGGAGAATTATCTGGAAATCAGCATTCAAGGAATTGGTAGTGGATATTCAGGAAGTTGAAGCTGTTTGAGCAGGGCAAAGTTTTTCAGAGAGGAAGGTGCAATGTGCTATCATCAGCAAAACTATGGATAGGATTTCTGGTCAATGGAAGGTCATCAATGTACAAGAGGTTGTTGTTATTTGGTTTTTATGAGCATTGGCAACTAAGGCCATATTGCTCCAGGGATATGCGGTGGTCATTTCCTGACCTTTCCGCATCCTCCGTATTTGGTGGCTCACGGGCTCGAACCCCGGTCTAATAAAGAAGCATGTGCTATGCACTGCTGCTCCTGCCCACCTGGATATGGAGGTGCCAATGTACAAGAGGAAAAGAGAGGACTGAACCTTGAGGAACACAACCATTGGTGGAGAAGTTAGAAGACACAGAGCCAGCTACTATTACCTGCAGTGAGTGGTCAGAGAGAAAACTGGATACGAATTACAAAAAACAGTTGGCAAACCATAACATGGAAGCTTATTTAGAAGACATTTATGCCAAACACAATCAAAAGCCTTTGAAACGTCAAGAGCAACTGCTTGTTTCACCAAACTTTTTCATTGAATTTGTCTGCAGATGGGTAACATAAGCCAGAATGTTACCGTGGATTGATACTTAAAGAATCCATACTGGTGATCATTGATCAGATGGAAGTTTCTATATAGTTTAAGAGTTGGCGGTTAATTGATTTCTCCATTGCTTTAAAAAGATTAGAAATAATTGCAATGGGATTAATTGGATGGGAGGGATTTGTCATCCTTTTTAGAAAATTGCTGGATATGAGCAAATTTCCAAGCAGAAGAAAAAACACCTTTGGAATAAGAAAGTGAAAAAAGGCAACGTAGAACAGGATTAAGTTCAGGAGCACAGGTTTTGAGAACAAGTGGAGAAGTACCATCAGGACCTGGAGCTTTCTTAGTATCAAGATTCATCAAAATCCTTATGACATACTTTTGACGGAAGACCACAGGAGGCATTAAATGAAGCGTACTGGGAATGGTGGGAGTGAGGTTTACCAAAATCATTAATACATGAGTTAGAAGAAAAACACGATGCTTGCAGGTCAGTTTTATCCTTGGCTGAAGTGGCAATAGAACCACCCGGTTTTGACAGAGATGGGCAAAAGTTACAGCCAATAGCTTTGGCAAGAGACTAGAATGCTCAGCTACCATTCGGACTAGAAGCAAGTTTTCTACTCTTAGCTTATTCAAAATCTAAGCTTGGACTGATTAATGACTGCTTTACAATTGTTGCTAACTTTGGTGTAGGATGAAAATGAACCTGGTGATTTGGCTACAAGCCAATTACGATATGCGACATTCTTCTTTTGAACAAGCCTTAGCACATTTATTGGAAAACCGGGGTTTAGATAAAGGGTGAGATTTTAAGGTGCAGTTGGAATAAAGGATTCCATCCCTACAAGAATAATTTTACTAACATGATCTGAGCAAATGTTGACATCAGAAGTTTTGAAACGGTAATCCTACCAAGGAAAAGAAATCTTGCAGGTCATCCCATTTTGTATTCATGTAATGCAAAGCACTACAAGTTTGGGAAAGGCTCCATTGGAGAAAAGAACATCACCAAATTGTGATATAAGGTGGTGCTTAGAGGACCACTTACATCAACGTGTACTTAGAATTGTCTGGTATTCAGGTAGGTAAATGAACAATCTGTGCGAGGTCATTAGCAATTGCAAAAGCCTCAGCATCTCGATCAGCTGGGTCCATGTGACTAGAAAACAGAAGCCAGCTAGAGTTGTGAACAAATCACCAAGCAAAATTACCTCACTGTTAACGTTGAACTGGAAAAAGTCAATTTGCAAATAGAGAGGAAATCAAAGAGTTCCAAGTGATTAGTGGAGTTGGGAGAACAATAGAGGCAACAGATGAATTTTACAGAATGTGGTAGAGAGATACTTTAAGCCAGAAAAGATTGATAAAGGAGATTCCAAATTACTGTCGCTGACAGGGAATATCAAAATAGACACATGCAGAAGTACCACCGAAGTGAAAGGAATCACATAGCAAACAATCTGGACAACTGAGATGAGCAATGGTTGAATAAACCAATAACTGAGATTCTGTCAGAAAAAGAACATGATGTCCATTTTCTGTCAGAAAATGGACATCATTGAGATTAGGACTGAGACCACGTATATTTGTGAAATGAATGAGGTAGTCTGTCATATAGAGGCACATTTACCACCCTGTCATAATCAGACAGTCAAATGTAACTTTGCAAAAGAGATTGGGAAAAATACAGGCAGTTAACAATCCTAACAAAACAGTTGTTTCAAATGTATCAATTAATACTGCTGTAGCTTATACAATTCAAATATTGCAGGCCACCTAAACAACAATACCAAGACTGTCCACAAGTCACTGAATACAGCCAAAACCCTTGTGGAATAATGAATGCAACCAAGCCAAACAAGGGAAAAATAAAGGCCGGAATAACTTTTGCAAGAACCCTACTGCCAGAAATCTAGTGCAGTTTAAAAAAAAAAAAAAAAAAAACAGAGCCAATGCCAGATGCATTTAGCAAGCAAGCAAAAGAGAGTAATGGAAACATTTTACTTCAACAATTAGGTGGCCCACTAAAACACAAACCATCTGGATAAATATTGATAAAATGTATATTAACTATGCTCTTTCACATCCATGATCTCAAGACTCTTGGGAGTGTTTTTCTCAAATCTCTGCCATATTCTAGTACTCGCCATTCTTCCAGAAATTAAAGCCGATCCCAAATTTTGAAACTGACCTCCATCAACTATAACTGTCCTTTCACCATAATCAAACTATGGCTTGCTCTTAATAGCTCAAGACCTAGTGCTGCTTGACTTGATGGTTCACTATTCCATGTTAAAAGAGAATTTTAGACCTCTTGATTCAAACAGAAAAGATTTGTTTCTGTTTGACTACAGAAACAAATCTGACCACAGTTTAGCAATAATTCTCCAGGCTTCGGGGTAACCTCTCAAAGTATATAGAAAACTTTCTGAAGAAGTGGTCCTTCTAGGTCTGCATTCAGTCCACCCTCTCTTTTGTAACTTTATCCAAAAAAGGTGTTCCACAAGACTCAACTCAGTTACTAAGACTTAATGAACTCAGTAACTAAGACCATTCCACCCACTGTTTTTATTACTTTATATGCATATATCTTGCTACTCTCAAACCATGACAATGATCAAGAGTACTCTTAAGAGGATTACAACATGGGCTGCAGATATGTTTTGCATATCATCTGAAAAATCATTCGTAGTTCATTTCAGTAGAAGACGTAATCTCCAACTTGACCCAGTTCTATAGCTTAGTGACTACATCATACCTGTTGTGTGTACTATCCGATTTCTGGCTTAACCTTAGACAAAAAAAAAACTGGCCTTTTGTGACCAAATCAAACAGCTTAGAACCACCTGTTTCAAGAAATTAAGCATTTTGAGAATATGATCAGCTATATCATGGGGTACTGTCATACACTTCTTCACTTACATCATGCTGTCATAAGTTCAAGGTTAGATTATGGATCCCCAGTTTACAACTCTGCTAAACCCAGCATGAATGCTAACTATCACAGTGGCATTGCTCTTGAAGCCTACTGCACATCTCCTGTTTAGAGCCTTTAGACTGAAACTCAGGATCCTCCACTCACTCACTCACTCACTCTCACTCTCTCTCTCTCTGACAAATTTTACTACTAAATTATGCTATCAAAATCAAAAGCCAACCTGTGCATCCAGCTTGGAAATATCTATTTACTCCAGATTGGGAGAACTTGTATGCCATTTATCCAGCAATAAATTGGCCAAGTGGCATACATCTTTGCTCATTACTTAATAATTGTCAGCTAGATCTTTCTAAAATAACCACTGCTAGTTCCAACACTCCTCCATAGCCTTCTGTCCCCACAGCATGTGACTTGTCCTTACAGGAAAGGGGGAACTACTCTTTTTCAACAGAATATGAAACAGCTTCATAAATCACAAAGATGACACATTCTAAAGTAAAAGCCATTCTCACTTTACAGCAAACCAAAAAACCATCACAACTACCTACATGATCATATTCAGAACTTGCTGACTGATCTAGCTAAGGATGTAAAAGTTATAAAATTTTTTGGGTCCCTAAGCCATGATGGAATACCTGGCAATGATAGTGCTGACCATGCAGCCAAATTTACCATGGAACCAGGTGATCCTTCTTTTAAAACCCTTTTCACTGATTACAAAAGTTTTGTAATAAGTCAAAGTATAAATCACTGGCAAAATCAAGAAAGCAACAAATTCCTTCAGATTAAAACAAATCTCCAGTCCTGGCCATCGAACTTCTGCTTGAATCAAAAGGAAGAAGTCACATTTTGCAAGACTAAGAATAGGGCATACACACCTTACTCAATTTTATCTCCTTTCTTCCTGAGATTTGCCTTTTTCTATGCATTTTCCTATTAATGACCAACAGACAGATTTAAAACAACTTTATTAAAATATAAGTTAAAACTGATATAAATAAAAGTGTTATACAGGTAAAATATAATATAAAATACAAAAGTAGTAGCTTTTGGGGCGAGGTGTCCCTTCTTCAGCTAATCAGTGAATGGCATGCTACACACACACACACACACACACACACACACACACACACACACACACACACACACACACACACACACGCGTGAAATATACCATAATGGAGTTGACTGGGCATGATCATGGATCATGTGCCCAGTGCAGGCAATGTAAAATTGTGCACTCATGACGAATGGTGGTGCTCATTGCACTGCAGAATTGTAGACTCCATAACGGGGTGCATATGTACTCCCTTATTACAGTTCATAGTACTGTTGTAGTTGACTATGTGCAGTGCCTCAAGCCATGAGTGCTGATGGCAACCACGTGAGTAGTCTATGATCTCTATGTTATGTCAGGGATCAAGATTGTGTTGCTCGACCCAATAATGCTCAGCAATGGTGGAGCGTTCAAAATTAGCAATATGGAGAGCCCCCCCCCCCTCATGTTCCAACATATGATCTTTCCATCTCCTGGCAGTTTTGCCTATATAACATTCCCCACAATCTGGACGTAATGCGATACACCGAACCACTAGTAGGAAAGAAGGGGTGGAAGTTTTTACCTTGAAAATAATGGAACGTAATTTCCTACCAGAAAGTTGCACACACCGCATATGGTATGAATGCAAAATCCTGTAAGGGGGTTAATAGGAAAATACATAGTGATATGCATCCCGAAGCTCAAGGCCAGTTTTCCAATCTGCCTTTTTGTCAAAACTGTCATAGTCAAGTCACAATCCAGCATATCATAGTTGACTGTCCTCTCTATAAGGGAGTACAGCAAACCACATTCTTATCAATGCATGGAGCCCAAATCACTCCTAATTTGAAACAAATTTTAGACAATAGATGTGATATCAATGCAGTTTGGACTTTCCTAAAAAGATACAATGCTAAATCTCACATATTGAACATATCTCACTTTTAATGATAGCTGTTATTTCCTACCATTGTTTGGCACATAATGGCCTTTAGCTGCCATTGCACTTGAAAACCCCCAATAACAACAAAAACAACTAGTGATCACAGAGTGCTAAAGTGATTGATGACAAGTGAGGGTCTCAGCTGTTAAAGGTAAGGACAGGGGCTTAATTTCAGGAAAGGGCACTGTCGCAGTCTAAGATGCTACATGGCCTCTATTAACTAGTAAGATAGCATGGGTAGGGAGAATACAAGTGGATAACACTACCTGACAAAAAATTTTTTTTGTCATACCTCTGGAACAAAAGTTGGTTATTCTGAACAAAATTAATGTCCTGATTATGAAAATATCAATCTTTTACTTCTGATATGTCTACATCAAAAGATATATGCATTTTTTAAATTCCTTGTTTTTATACAATATCAGCATATATGGTTGTAATTATTACACACAATATATGTTACTTAGACATGTTTCCCACTCAATGATTTCCTTTTATACTTCAGATTGCATTCCAATTTAAGGAACCAACAGTAATCCTTGGTATTGTTTTTCCATTGCAGATACATCCTGGTGGAAGCGCTTTCCTTGTTCATCACTGACATCTGCTAAGTTTTCAGGAAAAAAATCCAGATGGGAATGAAGGAAATGCATTTTAAATGACATTCGACACCCCATGTTGTAACATTTCAGGAAGTTTGTCACCGGTTGCTCATAGTTCTCTTCTTTTTTCTTTCTGAGGAATCCATGTAGCCAGTTCAACATCAGGTTTCTTAGTCTCGAAGACCTATGAAAATTTCTTCCTTCAGTTTTGCATGAGATAAATTTGGAAACATTTTCAGTAAATGTGCAAATCCTCTGTTTTCTTTATCCAGTGCCTTAGTGAAATTCTTAATCAGTCCAAGGTTGATATGTAAAGGGGGAAGAAAAATCTTTTGTGGATCAACCAATGGAACATACTTTACATTGCTTTTGCTGAGAATATATTCATCTCTCTTGTCCCGTGTATATATAATGACATAGTGTTTAGCTGTTGCATGACTATCCCACAAACACAGGGATGGCAAAAGGTAATGCTCTCAACTTCCCATATAACCACAGCCTTAAGTTCGTTGTACAAGTAATACAACAGATATGAGGAGCCCAATATTTTTCTTGGTCACCGATCTTGCAGCCGAAGTACAATGAATATGCAACTTTTGTGACATTGTATATTTTCTTCCTCTGAGTTTTTGGGGTTAAGTGTCCACAAACATAGCAGAAGTTGTCTGGGTGATTGACGCAAGTTCTGTGCTTTGTCTTCTCCATTTCAACAATGCATTAACCTAAAAACAGTAAAAGCAATTGGTAAATTTGAACAGAAGGTGAATTCTAGTAGTGTAGTTTATCATGCACTATATATTGAACAGTTAAATGGTGTAATAAAATTAATAAAAACACTGTCTTGTCTGGAAAAGTGCATTAAAATCAAAATATACTATATTGCAAGAACAGTAATGATGTACTTGCTTAACTTTTAGCTCAATAAACAAAACCAATCAAAAGTTAATAAATTTAAAAATTGTATTTCAAACAGTAATGATATCTCTGTACAGAATCCAGCTATCTATCTATATCTTAAAACTGAGATGTGATAGGAAATTTTTATAATTGATTTTTAAATTCTATACATAAAACTTGATCAGAAACAACCACTGATTTGTTGGAGGTAAAAATCATGTTGGATAGTGTAATCGGATAACTTTAAAGCTGCCATAGTGGAAGCAACAAATACATATATACTATTGTGAAAACAGAATGAATACAAAACTGACAAGTTTAATAGATGAAAGTATGGACAGTTATAATCAGTGGTGGCTCGTGATTCTGCTCTGATGTTTGTGCGTGCTGAGTCTTAAAGTTACATTAAATTGCCTTGGTTATAAGACATGTAGACATACACAGTAATAATAATAAGCAAGTCAAAAATACTACAAAACATTAATTAGACATTTACCATTAACAGATTTGAACTTTTATTTAAAAACAAAATCCATTCTTTGGTTTTTATTTGTTGAAAATAGATTAATAACTTTTTCATTCAAGTTTGGTGCACTGTTGACCAAGCTTTTCTCTATTGAAAGCAATTCTTGAGCATTTAGCACTTCCTGATTCATAGTGCTCCTTAAAAATGTTTTTATTCTTTTTAATGTCGAATGGCAGTGTTCAGGCTCTGAAGTAGTCATCAGGAATGGTCAAAAGAACTTTTATGAGTTTTGTAAGTGCACCTAGAACTTCAGCTAGATTATTTTCTGGGATAAATTTCAGCAAGTCAGTTAATTTGCAACAATTGTGTAGATTGTCTGCTATAGAAAACTTATAATTCCATAAGAAGTTTTTCGCTTCCAATCATGGGATATGCCTCAGTAGTCTCCCATACCTCTTCCCTGGGTATTTTCGTACAAAAAATAACACAAAATTCTCCTTGTTAAACAATTTAGCAGCAATTAATTGCTTTGTAAAAGAATATCTCTCACCTATATATAACACTTATATAGTCGCCTACTTCCTTCGCTTCAATCATGAGCGTTTCTGAAGGATTTTCACAGTACATTGAATTCCTGATTTTTAGAATGGCATTCTTAAAGTTTCCTATATATTCGCGTATTTTAACTGCCTCAATTTCTTGAGACTGCATTTCATTATAAATAACTTCCACGTGAGGCATTATCTGATGGAAAACCAGAACTCGAATTTTTCATTACTCAAGATGTGCAAAATTCCAGTTGCTTCTGGAATCATCTTATCTACATTTGCTGTTGTTTGCAGTTCCTCCATTCACTTTTTTTAAGGATTCAAAATTTTCATAAACGCTGTATATTGAAGTTCCATCTTGTAGGGGAAGGTCGGGCAACATGGCTGTCCATATGCTTTCTGAGAACAGAGAGAGAGACACACACGCTGTGGTGATCTCGAGAAAAATGTTGGCATCAACATGAGGTTCGAAAAAGAATATTCTTGAATCTCAGGTACTACTTGCTGCATTTCTCATTATCAGATTCAGTTGGTGTGCATAGCAGTGAATAAAATGTGCATTTTTGTACACTTCTTTTATTTTAGCCTGAACTGTACCTTTCTTGCCTTTCATTACACTTGTGCCATCAAATGTCTAAGCAACCAGTTTTTGGGTATTTCCTTCGAGGATTATGTCTAATTGATCTAGAATGCACTTCAATATTCCGTCTACCGTTTGGTTTTCTGGAGTGAAAAAAAAAAAACACAAAAACACTAAAAAATGTCTTTATAAAAAAAAAATGATTCAGTTCATATCTCAGAACAATTACCATTTGTATATGTTCTGAAACATATGTTGTGTCATCAGCCATGACAGCTACGAATGAAGCTTCTTTAATTTCTCTTTTTATTTCATTCCGACATATTTGCAGCAAACAGTCAAGAATATCATTCTGAATGGTTTTTGAAATACCTTTAAATGCTGCATTACTTTCTAAATGGTTCTTTAAATTGGAATCTAATGTACAGGTGAAATTTATTAATCCTCTGAATACTCCTGGATTTTTAGAATTGTCTTTTTTGTCATGTCAAAGTAAAGAAATTTCAAACTATCCACAAAATTTAATGCAGTCTATTATTTTAGATAATACCTCATGATTCTTGGTAACTTTTCTGTTATGTTTGCAGATCAAAAGTCTGTAGGCCTCACTAAGCTGTTCTTTAATATTTACGCTTCCTAAAAGCGATAGTGAAATCACATTATCAATATGTTTCTTTGAACTCTCATGTTTTAGAGTTTTTTTATTTCATTCTGTTTATGTTTGTAAAGCCACTTTTTGTCCACGTTAAGTCACCTCCGAACAGTAAACATGGAAAATAAAATGCATTTTTAACTTCACAACCACAAAGCCAACTTTTCCTTTGGTACCATTCAGTTTTAAAACTGCGAATATATTTCTTATATTCATTGCATTGCAAGATCATCCAGACAAGACTTCACTTATAGCTCAGACACAGCATGGGTTTGTTAAGGGGAAGTCTTGTCTGACTAATCTGATTGGATACTATGATGTAGTCACAAAGGAACTGGATGCAAAGAATAACTTTGATATCATATATTTGGATCTTAGAAAAGCCTTTGATACTGTTCCACATGGAAGACTGCTGCACAAATTGGAGCAGTGTGGCATTGGAGGCAAATTGCTGCTATGGATAAAGGGATGGTTGAGTGGGAGAAGACAGAGAGTGGTAATCAATGGACACTGCTCTTCGTGGACTAATGTTATTAGTAGAGTCCCTCAGGGTTCAGTGTTGGGTCCATTGTTGTTTTCTGTATTTATAAATGATACTGATGATGGTATATCAGGCTTAATGTCCAAGTTTGAAGATGATACAAAGGTTGGCAGGGTTGTTAATGACACTAATGACAGTACACTGCTGCAACAGAATCTAGAAAAGTTGAGCAGATGGGCTGATAGGTGGCAAATGAAGTTTAACATTGACAAATGTAAAGTACTACATATGGGAAGCAGTAATCCCAGAGGATTATTTTTTTTAATTTTAACAACAATCCTCTGAATATCAACTCTGTGGTACCACACTGACAGTGGTAGAGAATGAAAAGGACCTGGGGGGTAATTGTGCAGGTAGATACGAAGTTTTCTGAGCAGTGCAGACGGTCTACAAGAGTAGGTCATGGTGTCTTGTCAATGATATACAGGGATTTTTCTAGAAGGGATAAGGATGTGATTATCCCCTTGTACAAGGCAATGGTCAGACCACACCTTGAGTACTGTATACAGGACTGGAGGCCTCATTTTAAGAAGGATGTAGAGCTGTTGGAACGAGTACAGAGAAGGGCAACAAGATTAGTGAACGGAACAAAGGGTTGCTCTTATGAAGAAAGGTTTAAGTTTTGCAAATTACAGTATCTGGAGACTAGGCACCTGCAAGGTGATCTGATTGAGGTGTATAAAGCCTTGAATGTTTTGAGCATGCTCAATGCTGACAATGCTAATGGGATT
Source organism: Mastigoproctus giganteus (assembly GCF_048544385.1). Classification (NCBI taxonomy): domain Eukaryota; kingdom Metazoa; phylum Arthropoda; class Arachnida; order Uropygi; family Thelyphonidae; genus Mastigoproctus; species Mastigoproctus giganteus. The sequence continues at coordinate 93,300,936 of NC_143584.1, read as the reverse complement.
CTTCCTCTTGCTCAGAATAATTGCCTGAGAGGGCATAAATTCAAATTGAGGAAAGACGGTTGTAGAATAGATGTGCGGAAGTTTGTCTTCAGCCAGCGGGTGGTTGATTGCTGGAACAAACTTCCATCTGTCATTGGAGAAGTTGATAGCTTAAATAGATTCAAGGCAGAACTTGACGAACATTTGGAGTGAATGGATGGGTGAAATAAGGTTTTTTTTTTTTTTTTTTGGCTGATGCTATATAAGCTTGCTTTTTTGCATTATGTGCCTTTGCTAACACTAATGCTAATAGTACTAATCAGGCTTTATTATTACTTATTCCCTGATAAGAAATTTGAATCTCTGGTGTGGGGCAGCCTTCTTTTTTAATCGCATTTTTTTTCTTGGAGATGATTGTGAAAAATTAAGTTGCTGAAGGTTATTCACTGTCACGCAATGTACTTCATGAGGGAAGCATGGAGGCCATGATTGAATCAAATTTCACAAAATTGTGTCACAGAAATAACGTTTTACTTACACCTCATAATATAACTTCAACTTACCAAGTTAAAGCTCAATTTGCAATTAAGCTGTAATCACACAATTACACTGTTGAATGTTGAGTATTGATTTAACACTGATATTATTTAGTTACTTAATGGGAATTTGGGAAAATAACAAAAAGACACTGACATTGTGGCTACACACCCATCATGATCAATAATGAAATCTGCACTGCGTGCTTTGATTTGTTTCACCTATAAAAAATGTATATTGGCAAGTTGCCAATGGCAATCAACTACCAGATATTCACTGGAATGCAAAATGTGTCACTGCCTGGTGTGCAGTGAGAACTACGGTTAATTAAACTTCAATGTTGGAAACAATTTCATGTTTTTATTCGTTTATTATTGAAATGATTACTGGAAATAGAGGATGCACATAATATATGCATATTTAAATAGCTGGGGGTGCTGCAGTGCCTATGGACAAAATTGTGCGTGCCGCCCCTGGTTATAATCAAAACCAGACCTCTCCAACAAGTGGCATGTATGCCACAATTAATTCAGAAATAACAGAATTTTTTTGCAAGAATTTTAAATTGCCTTCAAATCACTAGGTAGTTGAGGCCGAGGGAAGAGAGTTTGGTAACCAATGGGCATTCACCAAAGTGGACTGGTGTAGTGAGCAGGGCCCCTCAGGATTCAATGTTCAGTAATTCTCTTCATAACTCATCATTAGTTCCAATTATATTCTCTAATCATTTGCCCTACCATAAGCTTACAATTATTCATGAATACCACATCCAACTCTGTTATTTCTAAAAATTGCTGCATCAACATTAGACTACTCAGAAACTGAGCAACTCTCTCTTCTTGTTCTTGCAAATAAGAAGAGCCCCTTGCATCAAGGTAAATTCATGTTAAGCTGTCTCGCTAGTGCAGAATTCCTCTAACAGTGGGTTTTAAGTTCAATACAAGAACTAGTTTGAGTCAGCTTAGGGTAATTATTTATAAACAGCCTTGCACTGTAGAATGCACCACTACCACTAAGTGATCTTGTGGCTAATTTGTTGTGTTATAACTCCCTCCAAATCATCTATTTTTCAATGGTGTACTCAGTTCTCATTCAGTTACATAAAGTTCTGGGTGAGTAAGCCTGGATTCAGTAAATCAGCTAACTCCTGTATTTGTTGTGTTTGTCTGACTGTCACATTATTTACAAAGTTCATCTAACACAAACGACAATTTCAATTGTTTAAATTTAAATTACATGCTGGGATGGATGTAAATTTAGGGCCTGGTGCTAATGATTCTACTAAATAATAGAGCCAGTTGGCTGTTCCATATGAAACAAAGTGGAGTGTAGCAGCAACATCAGAGACAGTATTTTCTCACAGTAACAGTTGCATCTAATATAGGTAACACAGCGTTGTTTGAGAGTATTTTGGAGACTATCTCTCCAGAAAAAATTCATTATATACGAATGGGCAATTGTTACAAAGAAAGTGAAAAAAGTCAGGATCTTCACAGTTATCCCAAATGAAAATTTTGTCTTGGCAGACATCGTCAGGGTAGATTGTTGTTTGTTTATTGGTTTTTAGGAGCACTAGCAACTAAGGCTATACTGCTCCGGGATATGCGGTGGTCATTCCTTGACCTTTCCGCATCCTCCGTATTTGGTGGTGACGGGCTCGAACCCCGGTCTAATCAAGAAGCGTGTGCTACGCACTGCTGCTCCTTCCCACCTGGCTACGGAGGCGCCTGGTAGATTGTTGTATAACTGCCAATGTGGTAAGTATTTGCATATCAGTCATAGGCCTGTATAAACTATCTTTCATTACAGAAAATCTGGTTCAACTTTTCTTCTAAGAATGATATAATTACAACATCCACTAACACTAACTTTTTTGTTGTGTATCACAAAATGTAATACCACAAACAATTTGCCACAGTTATAATTTCCGGTATTACATTAAACAACCATTTCAGCACTCTCTAGTTTATAATCATGCTATCAACAACATTCATATTTTTCAGCTTTAAACCTGCTTCAACATTCTTATCAATGGACGTTCCCTTCCATTCACTCCTGGCAGTGAGCTAACTTTCCTTGTTCAAGACTGTTCTCAATCACTGTACTTATTAACTATCAAATGTTCAGAAAATAACAAAAATTTTCTTGCTTGTTATATTCAATGCTTCTTGAATATCTCAAATACAGTGTTCCTGATTATCCGAGAGAGAGAGACTCCTCAAGATGTGTGTCAGTGAATTTTCTTCAGGGCTATGTCATTATATCAAAATCCCAATGACTTGTATATACCAAAATTTTGTTAATGCACTGCAGCTCCGATTCCTGAGGTGATTTCTTCTTGTTCTTCACTCTCTTTGGTTTTACATGAAGCAGTAACAATATCTTCAGCAACCATACAGTGAAAACCTGGTTCACACGAATCACTTTGCAGCCACTCATCAATTGGCTGACATATTTATAACTTTTTAATTTAAATTTTCCATTGATTATTTTCCCATCTTGCTTGATTCTTTGCCTAATCCCAAGATATCATCTGCACTTTTTTGAAAAAAGTTCTCTCCATTATTGGTTTTATATTGGACCATGTCTAAAACACACCATATACAGTGTCTAGTGCTGTCCCCCCTCTTTAAATGCTATCAAGTTGTCATCTTTGCAAGCAGAGTTCTGAGTAGCCAGTCCAATAAATATCATTTCATTAATGAAATTTCTTCTTGATCCATCGGCTAAATTAAAGATTTAACATTTGGGCCAGATTAAATCTGTAATCCAGCCCTTGACCCGTGGGCTAGATTACAGATTTTTCATTAAAACGATTGCTTGATTTCATTTTACACTCAGTATGATGTGAAGAGACAATGTCAAATACCAATACTCTTTCTGCGGCAATCCTTTACCTTTCAAAAAAAAAGACTGAACTTCTAGAATCAATTTTAAAAAATCTCCCTATCCATCTATGTTCCCTTCTGGTTATAATAATACACAGGTCAATTTCTGGTTTCAATGCCTTTTAATGATCTTAGTTTTATTTCCTTTACGAATCACGAGAAGCTTCATTTTATGGTTTCTAGATGCATTCCCACAACACAATGGTCAAATGTTCGACATAACTGTACAATAGTGCATGTATTTGAGTGGACTGTGGTTGAAACCCGTGTGAATCTAAATGCAGTTGACAATTGTATTCATTGTTGAAATGATTAATTGTAAACTACTCTGAGTTGTAATGCTGGAATATAAACAGAACTCCCCCCCCCCTCAAAGTGAGTGTCCTTGTAGGCAAGCCTCTCCAATATAAACAATATCATCTGCATCATAGATTTGATCAGGCTACAAAATTTCTCCCTCTTCATATTTATGAAGTTCTGTGTAAAATGAACTGCAAGAGAACTATGTCATTTCTCATGCACAGCAAGTTTGCAAATACTGTTTAAACCTGGTCAGCCACCCTAGAGAAGGCAGAGAACTCTGCTTGCGATCCTAAAGCTCCATTAAATAACTTGGCTTTAAGCATACCTGCTGAACATTCAGAAAGATTACTTATACTTGCTCTTGGCTGAATTACTGAAGTATGGAGAAATCCATCTTCCTAATATGACCTTTCCATACTCTTTTGTTTCTAATAGCATGGCTATTCCAAACCACTTCAAAAATCTTTCATAAATTTTAATGCTGATTCCTGAATTTTAAAAATTTTATATTAACTCATTTATATCAAACTGCCCTAAGGCCACCATCTCGGCAGGGTCTGGTGGTGACCTTATGATGGTTAAGATGGTGGCCTTATGGCATTTAAAAGTTGATATAAATATGTTAAAAGGTGACTAATGGATGTTTTCAATAAAACCAGCTTTTGTTTTAAAGTGAGCACAACTCTCTTCAGTTTTTCAGACATTCTTTCTGAGGTTCACAATTTTACAGTTATCCTGAGTATAGACTACTACATTGGAGCATGGCCCTCTGCCATGCTCCAATGTAGTAGTAGTAGTGTCGTGTGATGCAAGAAAGCAAGTGTATGAGCGTATGCAGCATCAGTCAAAAAAAAAAAAAAAAAAACCCATAATTTCCTCCAAATTCCTGTCCAGCTCCTCCTTAAATTTATTTAACCTATCAACTTCCACAATGACAGATGGAAGTTTGTTCGAGCAATTAACCACCCGCTGCTAAAGGCAAATTTCCGCACATCTATTCTACATCTGTCTTTTCTTAATTTGAATTTATGCCCCCTTAGGTTCGTAATCGGAACAAGTGGAAGAATCCCATCAGAATTCAGCGTGCTCAACCCATTCAAGGCCTTATACACCTCAATCAGATCACCGTGCAGGTGCCTAGTCTCCAGCCACTGCAATTTGCAGAACTTAAGCCTCTCTTGGTAAGAGGATCCCTTCATTATCCTCACCAATCTTGTTGCCCTTCTCTGTACACGGTCAAGCAAATCTACATCCTCCCTAAAATGAGGCCTCCAGACAGACCTGTATGCAGTACTCGAGGCGTGGCCTGACCAATGCCTTATACAGAGGGACAATCACCTCCTTTTCCCTGCTAGCAAAATTCCTATATATCATTGACAAAACCCCCATGACCTGCCCTGGAAGACTGTCTGCATTGCTCAGAAAATTTCATATCTGACTGCACAATTACTCCCAGGTCTTTTTCATTTTCTACCACTTTAAGTATAGTACCACACAGTTGGTATACGTTTCTCTGGGGTTACTTCTACCCATATGCAATACTTTGCATTTGTCAAGGTTAAACTTCAGTTGCCACTTCTTAGCCCATCTGCCCAAATTTTCTAGATCCTGTTGCAGTAGCACACTGTCATTACTGTCATTAAGAACCCTGCCAACCTTTTTATCATCTGCAAACTTCGACACTAAGCCTGATATATCTTCATCAATATCATTGATAAATATACAAAACAGTGGACCCAACACCGAACGCTGTGGGACTCCACTAATAACATTAGTCCACGAAGAGCAGCACCCATTGATTACCACCCTCTGTCTTCTCCCACTCAACCATCCTTTTATCCATTGTAGCAACTTACCCTTAATGTCATTCTGCTCCAATTTGTACAATAGTCTTCCATGCGCAACAGTGTCAAAAGCTTTCCTGAAATCCAAATATATGATATCAAAATTATTTTTTGCATTCGGTTCCTTTGTACCACATCGTAATATCCTATCAAATTTATCAGACAAGACTTTTCCTTAACAAACCCATGCTGTGTCTGAATTATTGCTGCAGTCTTGTCTAGATGATCCTGCAATGCCTCTTTAACCAGTGACTCCATTATTTTACCTGGAACAGAAGTTAAACTAACTGGTCTGTAATTACTCGTGTCACCCTTCAATCCCCCTTTGTGAATTGGGAATAAATTTGCACATCTGCAGTCCGTGGGGACCTCCCCTGAGTCCAAGGATGCTCTCATAATTATGGTAAGGGTTTGCTTAGTTGCTTTGCAGCCTCCTTTAATGTAACTGGATAGATCCCATCCACCCCAGGTGCCTTTCTTATGTTTAACTTCAACAATTTCTTCTCCACTTTGCTCTCAGTTATAACAAAATCATTAAGCACCCTGCTAAAATGTGCCCGATGAACTGATAGCATATTTAACTGATGTGAACATGCATATAATTTTATGTAAGATAAATTGGGGAAAAAAAAAAAAAAAATTCTCACATGGTTAATCCACACCCAGATAATCAACAGCACACTGTATTTGCTAAAACATACCTGTTAGATGCAAAATTAAGGGAATTTTTTCATACTAATTCTTCTGAATCTTATTTCCATGCTAAACTCCATTAAATTTCACAATTTTCAAAAAATGAACATAAAGATCATGGTATAGGCCTAATGATATGGCATATGCCATAAGGTTCTAAAATACAACATTTTCTGTTATCTGAAATACTCTTGGTCAAACTTCAAATATCAAATATCATTATTTTGATATTAGAAGTTTATACAGATATTAGAAGTTTGACCAAGAGTATCCTACAAATGTCTGAAAAAAATTATAATTCTGTAGCATAATTTCATTAAAAATTAACAAAGAAAAAATCCTATAGTAACTTTTAGATATCACTAATACCTTGGGAAAATATAACTATACTGTTTAACTACAACTTTTGCATTTTTACAAAATTTAATTATGTGGTATGCTTTGTAAAAATGCTGAAATAGTCTCCACTAATATAATAACACATACACACACACACTTACTTTGTTGAGTTATTGCTGGAGTAAGTACAAATTGCTGTGGTGAGTTAGGTGGTGAAGTCACAGGTGCTGAAGGTATCACCTCGGGTTTTCCAAGTTTCGATGGGTTTGACTGTTGCTGAATCGATTTTGGTGGTGCAACAGCTAACTTGTTTTCTGTTGCTGCATTTACTACCTTTGTTGGTGTAGAGATAACTGTAGATACAGCAGTAGTTACAGTTCCTGATCCTTGTGTAGGCAGAGAACTAGGAGAAGTTAATTTGTTAGCTGCTGCAATAGTTACAGGCTGAGAGTGATTTGTTGTCACAGTAACTGGGCCTGGAGCAGACACTAAAGGTGCTGTCACCACTGTACCAAGACCAGGAATTGTTACTGTTGCTGTCTGCAATCGAATTTGTTGAACTGCTGGTTGTACCAATGGTCGTACTGAAAGCAAAACGATACATAATATATATACATATACATATCAGGTAAACTTATTTGAAATTCTTTTTTCCTTTTACTAAACATACTTTAATACAAGGATGATTTGAATAAATGAGGTGAAATGTAATTTTTCACTGACACATTTTAACTAATTACCTTATTAATTATTATTATTACTACTTATCTTAACATTTACTTGTAGTTTTAAAACAATATGATAGTAGGAAATATTAGCACACACTAGAAAACTTTTGACTTTAAAAAATCTGGAGATTTTGAGCAACTGTAAGCAGCAGGATAGCAAGGGATTTTTTTTTTGAGGGGGGGGGGATAAAGCATACTTTTTAAAATTCACATTTTGGATTTGAAATTTAAATTCCACTGAAAACATACATTTTATATTTTTTCACAGACACCAGACAGTTTACTAGTATGGCATACTTTCAAATATTAGCTTACCTACGATTTTCTTCTGTGGATTTCTGTTTGGACTGTCTTTTAAAAACCAACTAATTATGATCACTTTAAGAGAGGTACTGCTGTAGACCTTTCCCTCTTTGGAAATGTTGAGTCAAAGTTCTGTTTATAAAAATTACCCTGCTGTCTAGATTTGGTTTTCAAAAGCATTTCATAGAGTTACCAAAGTTTTCAAAAGCATTTCATAGAGAAAGAAGACCTGAACTCTGTTTTTTTTAACACCTTTGTGAATATTCTTTTACATGCAAGATTGCTATGAGGAACTATTAAAATGCCAAGCATGGCAAAATAATTTTCTACATTTCAAGCTTTCTGTGCAACTGTCAGTTTCCTACCCAAAGACTATTGCACATTAATTCTCCATTCTTTCATCATAGTAGTAAGTTCTCAAACTGAAATTGACAGAAGTGATCCTCCAAATCATCTGTTGCTTCATCTATTTCTTTATCTTCAATGATACTGAGAAGTACTGGAAACTTGTCCAAAAAAAATATTCAAATTTGAAAATAATGCACTGGAGAATATTTCAGAGGAAACACGTGCACTATGCAGTCACATGCAGCAATTAAATACTTCTTCACTGAATAAAAGAACAGATTCTTCTCTTGTTTTAGACTCTCCATGATTTTGGTGGAAGAAATGCTTATGACTAAGTCAGAATCTTCCTCCAGGTTTGTCTGCTATGGTAGCAATTTCCATAATGGAAGTGTAAGATTCAAAAACTGCTACTGTTGGTTGTTGTTGTTATGGGAGTTTAATGGCACATAAGCTACTATGGCTATAATGCACCTGCTACTGTTGGTATACAACAAAATTGCACATAACATTCTTCAAGACATCTAGGAGTAACAACATCAGTACATGAGTGTGAGATATGCCAGATTGAAGAGTTATGTTCAGATTTTCAAACTTGGCATAACATTTAAAATAAACATGCAAGTCAGAAGAGAGGAACATGAACAGGCTTTCTGCACAGTTAAATCAGTTTGGCCTCTTTAGGATTGCTTTCACTACAAGTTTGCAATTTTGAAGTTCTTTTTCTTAAGTTCGTTAATCTGTCTTCTTCAAAAACATCTTCTGGATTACACACTAGATTTGGATATGACACTCAACTAGTGATCACACTGAAGTACTTTTTTCAATTTGGTAACTCTGAGAAAGTCCTCACTTTTCTTGCCACTTCTAACCTTTTATTAAATAGACTTTTCAGAGTTTTCCACTATTCAACCAGTCTAGATCCATATATAACCAAAAGCAGCCAACGTGTATGTACACACATGCTTAAAAATCTTTTTTTTTTTTTTACTTCAGTAGTATGCATCGATTGAACTGTTTAAATTGATCTTTCCTTTTACTACTTCTTTCTAGATAGCAGTAAATGTCCACTAAATATTCATCCACTTTCAAAGGAAGGCATACAGCTCCCTTTTCAGTGCACAAATTAATGAGACTATAAGGACAGCCTATTACCAACAAAGCTAAATTTTCTCTTTTATTTCTCCAGTTTTCAGACCCAGCATAACAGGGACATTATCAATGCTAAACATCAGACAGATTTCTGAAGGAATCCACATACTATCAGGTTGTTTAGAAGAAGATGCTCAACGCTTTACCCAGTCACTTTCCAAAGCAGGCACCAATAGTAAGCTGCCTTCTATTTTATTTTATTATTATAAAAATTTTATAATAATAAAATTTTAAAAATTATACAATGCCACAAATCATCCTGACTGGAAGAATTAATGGTAAGAGGAAGAAGAAGAATATCATGGCTGGATAATTTGAAGGAATGGACAGGCAAAACTGGAACAATTATTTCATGATGTTTACAACTGATGCTGATTGCCAACCCCAGATGGGACAGCAACCAATAATGATGATTATTATAAAAGATCATCGTAATGGGATAGAGGTCAAATCACTTTGATTTATGCCATCTATACCAATCAAAACTGGCCCATTTTTCAGTGCCAACACTACCTTCTCTTCTACCCATCCCACACATCACTAACCTGCTGCTTTTGTTCTTTATTTTTTTGCTGTTAACATATGTCTTCAAAAAAGCTCCTGCATGATTAGCACAATCCACAGGAAGACTGTTCTATGATAAACAATCTACATAAATATTCAGGACAGTATCAAGTCACTGGGAAATCCTACATTTATTTTTGTGCATGGTCCTAATGTGACTGCTACACATTTGACACTAATTTAAGTTAAAAAAAAAAAAAAAAAAAAACTATCCACATACAGTACACAGAAAATGTATTACAATTTCCACACCTTCGCATCTGAAGGCTAATGTTAATTAGCTTAAAATGGCACCCCACCCACACACACACACACACACACACACTGAATGCTGCTGCCATACATAAAAACAAGTAAAACATTTTAAATTTCATGGGAAAAAATAGTTTTACTACTTTTTTTTTTTTTTTTGAAAAAGATGGACAAAAACTATGTTATGATGGATGGAGAATGGATCAAAATAAGTCAAAAAGATAAATTTTCCATCATAAATCTGAAGAGCTGACATACATGTTAGTGCCAACTGTCAGTTTTAAAAAGGCAGCTGCTCTTTCTCACTCAAATTTTTAATTTTTGAAGTATTTAAAATGCATGCTGCATGAAGGTTGTTTACCACTGAAAATGTGTGCAAATGGTGTTACCTCTTCAGAAATGATTGATAAAATCAAGCAGATGAATATTAGGCCTATTTATCAAAACTGGTTGACAAGCTGGAGAAGTTAGACCTGAAAATGGTTGTATGCTGATGAACCTAAGGGACCTAACCACAGTTTTAAATGAAATATGTTATACAAAGTGAGTGTGCTAGCCAGCAAATTATCAGAAAAGCTGCAGCACAATGCCTTCTCTCATACTGCCAGACCAAAAATGCATTTATGAACTAAAATTTGTAGCGCTATTAATCTACTGCATAGGTCCTGATATTGCACATTTTTATATATTTGTTCGTGTATAAAGATTAACAAGCAAACAGAATGATTATGAATGACTATTAAGAGTGAGCAATGCCATTAGAACTTGTAAGACAGCAATTAAGTACAACTGAGACTTTGAAAGGGGTTGGATCATTGGGTTGTCAGAAGCTGGATAGTCAATTAACACAGTCCCTTTTGTGTGGGCTGTGATACAAAAATTGTCAATCTTCTTGGCAGCAATGGGTATATGAAAGTATTTGGATGTCACCAGGGCTCCAGTGGCATCAGAAAAATGTCACAATAGGAGAACTGCTTTTTCTGTTGAATAGTGAAAGAAAACAGATCTGCCACAATCCAACAAATTTCCAACATCATAATGCCAACAATCTATGGCAACGTTAGGGAGCACAATTTGCAGATAGCTGCAAGAAGTGGGGAGGCAGAATGCATTCCCACTTCTTGCAGCTATCTTCTTGCCATCTGTTGCTTCATCTACCTCTGATGGTATACCATTGTCAGTATCTGACAATGGTATACCATCAATGCTTCTATTCTTTCTGCACACCACCACAAAGGCTATCAGTCCTCACCCATACATGGCTCTCATATTCTTACAATATCTATGATATGTGGACATGTTTTCTTCACCTGCACATTCACCCAATCATCCATCATCCCTCAAACAGATTTGAGTTATGATTTGGATACATTCATTGATCTCAGCCCTCTATTACTGTTGCTCAACTTACAGTACAAGTGCAAGAAGCATGGCTAAATACACACCAAGATGAAATTCGAAACCTTGTGGTTATTCCCAGAATTTTAAACCGCACACCATTTAATTGGCCCATGAACATTTGTGCAAACAAAATACAAGCATACACAATAAAGAGCAAATATAGATTTACGAATTTTCTGCACTATTATTAAATTAGTTATTATGCCAACAAATCCAAAATGTTTGATGGGTTTCTATTTATTTTAAATAAAATACAATCACGGTAATCTCAGGGTTCCCCCTTCACCACAATATTACTTTGCTCAAAAAATGTTTTCATTTTAATTCTGAAAGTAGAACACAATCGCTCACTGAAAGTTTAACTGACTGGTTTTTAGCTAATTTCATCAGTGGTAATTTCATCACTGACCAGAATAGCACTTTCAACAAGTGTTTCTCTCAGAAGAGAAAGGAGATCAGCTTGAGAAAAGGCTTACAAATACTTTTTTTTTGACTAGACCCTTTGCAGCTGCCTTGCAATGCTTTGGTTACAGTTTTTCCTTGAGCCAACTGACAGTAGCATTCAAATCTGCCGCCACTGTTTTTGTATCGATATAGCAGATACTAGAAGTTTCTACATAACTTGTAGCAGTGTAATTAGTATCAGCAGAGGATTATAAATTATAGCATTACTTACATGTTTTAATAATTTAACTTGTCACGTACGACAGTAATATTCATAGAGCTTTCAGAATCATGATTTGGCATAGATAGCTAGCGTGAATATTCTAACCACATTGGTGGCAATAGATAGTTAAATTTATTATCTATTATACTACTTAGATTTTACAAACAATTTTTTAACTTAATACATATAACGAAACTCGTTAGGAGATAAAAATCGATACAGAAATATATATATATATATATATATATATAGTGGATATGGCCAAAGGTTATATGTAACACTATATATATATATATATATATATATATATAGTGGATATGGCCAAAGGTTATATGTAACACTATATATATATATAGTGTTACAACTGCATTGGTATATAAGTTTAGTGTTATACTTTTAATTGTATTGAAATTGAATCGAAATCATGCCTCAGACCAGAGCAGCAAAGCAAAAGGCTCAAGGTAGTGCTGTGGCTCAGGGGAGAACTGAGGGGAGTGGTTGTCCTCTGAATCACAGCCTTTTGAAATGTACTGCTTTTTTGATGTTTGTGGAGCTATCAGGAACGAGATATGATATTGCAAAGGGGAATGTCTTTGTGTGCTGGATGTAAAGAGTATGAGGAAATCAGGCGCCAACTCAGTGTTGTTATGGGCCTTTATGAGAACTTGAAGAACAGGATAGATGTCCTCTAATGATTTAAACTGAGGGCCCATCAAGCTCTCAGTTGCCAACATCAATGCTAGAGCTTGCACTTGAACATCAGTCAACACAGAGGCATTTTCCAAGGCTGAATGCCCTGGTCCCACAAGAATTGTTGTCGGTGACTCTATTGTCAGGGAAACTGAGAATATAGAGGTGATGTTGTATACTTTGACACTAATGGTATTAAGAGTAGGAGAACGGTGGAATTACTTAACAAGTACAAGTCAATGTTAAAAAAACAAGCGGTGAGTTAGGGTTGAATTTGAAAGTGTCTGCAATTCTTCCCAGATACAATAGGAGAGAGTATATAAAGAACCAGTTGACAAATCCATTGGTAGTATAGTTACCACAAAACCTTGTGAGCTTGGTCACAAGACCTTGGATTTTTCAAACTTATGTTAACATACTACACCTTTGAATATCCATTTCTAGATTTTTACACTAAAATCATGTAACAGGCTTCAGATTTTAGTGACTTTGGTCTATACCACTTAACTGTTTCATGTCCATAAACTTGTTTCCCATTCTTTTATAATTGGATTCTTAACTATACTACCAATGGATTTGTCAACTGGTTCTTTATCCTGGGATACATTTACTATTTTTCCTTTCCACAGTGAATCCATACCCGATACTACACGTGGATATATCTAATTTGATATACATGGAATTATTTCATTTACATGGACTTATTTCCTGTTCTTTTATAATCGGATCCTTAACTACACCACTTTTGCATCTTTATTCACCGTGTTTCTTATATCCCTGGAATGATATCACTACATTTTTGGATATAATGTCAACTGATTATTTTTCCTTGGTTTCATTACTATTATTTCCATAGTAAATTCACACTTGATACTACCTGTGGATTTGTCTAGTTTTATACACATGGAATTATTTCCTGTTCTTCTATACTATAAATGTTTCCTTGGAATTGTTGCATATTCATGGACTTATTTCATCTTTAGTCACCATGTTACTTATATCCCTGGAGTTATATCACTTCATAATTGGATATAATGTTAAATGATTCTTTTCCCTTGGTTTCATTTACTACTATTTCCACAGTAAATTCACAGTTGATACTACCTGTGGATTTATCTAGTATTATATACATGGAACTATTTCATGTTATTTCATGTTCTTTTATAATCGGATCCATAACTGCACCACCTTTGGACCTTAAGTCACCATGTTACTTATTTTGTTGGATTTAAACCAGTTCTTTTTCCTTGGATGTATTTTCATGCAAATTTGGATAGATTATAATTATTACTTTATTTATTTCTCAAAATATTTGATGATTCTTATTTACCATACTCTGATACATTTACTTTTGAACTTATTATAATATAGCCTCATCATTTGGCCTATGTGTATATGTTTTTTGACACCGTATAATTCTATATATATTAACGGTAATGTTTAATTTTGTATGACTGTATTCCTGTAAAGCCATACTATTCCAACCGCGTTTCCTTTTCTTTTCCTTTTTTCAAGTCGACCGGGCTAGCCGAGTGGGTAAAGTACCTGCCCGGCAACCCAAAGGTCGCAGGTTCGATTCCCGCCTCGGGCTTGGATCAAAGTACTGCAAAAACCTTGGGAGGTGCAATATGGCCACAGAAGCCGATGCGCCAACAACTACCAAATCAAAAAAAAAAAAAAAAAAAAAACGTTTTTCAATGCTAATTATAAATTATTTCCATGCACTTGTATTCTAAATACGACTATAGAAGTCTCTATTTACAAGCTATTTTGAATTTCTTTCTCATGTAGATATATTGCTCATTTTGAATGCCTGCATGCATTCATCTACTCTACTGAATTTGTGCTTTTCAGCTCCCCACCTTTATTTTTCCAGCCAGCTCATTTTCTCTTCGCATTTCTTGAAATACTCCAAGTATTGTACACTTTCACTGTCTTATCATACTTTTATTTTCGTTTTAGATTCGTTTTTCGGCATGTTTCGACATACACATTTTTATTTTTCCTTTCAATACAAGCATTTGGTATTAGCACCCTTTTATACTAATGCTTACAAATGCCAGAGCCCTTACTACAAGGTTGGGCTTCACAACCCCAGTAAGCTTAGTGTTATTTAATAACTTTTTCTATGCTTTTTTATCTTTCTGCTGTCTAATTCTAAAGTTCTTCCCATTCGTTAAACTATTAGTGTAACAAGAGGGTGAAATGAACATTCCTACTATTCTGTTTCTATTGCTATTTTTCGTCTTTATTTATTTAAAATACTCCTTTTTCCCTTCTCCATCCTCAATTTAATACCTCACCTTTATACCATTTGCTTGTTCCAAATCTATTTTTTAAAATACATTGATTTCTTATCTATACAAAATTAAATCCTAAACTAAATTTCGCATATTTATATTAAACATATTGATATTAACCATTTTTATCCCAACTCGATACTTAAAAAAAAAAAAAAAAAAGTAACTGCAGCCATTATCAACCCACTGCAGGATGGAAGCCTCCTCAACAATTCATGTTGAAGGAAATGGACCATAATTTGCCACGCTGGTCCAGTGTGGGTTGGCAGATCGACTGTATTTAGCAGTCAGGGGCTTGAACCCTGGTCTACTCAAAGAGTGTGTGCTACTGCACTCCCGCTCCTGACCACTCGGCTATGGAGGCCTTGGTATTTATAAACTCGATACTTATTTTTACCTAAATAAATTACAGTGTTGGAATTACCTTGTCCATACTGTATTAGAAAGTGCTAATTTCTTTTCCATTCCTTTTTGGTCTTTCACTTTTCTTTTACTACTACAGACAAGTATAGAAACGCAGTTCCTGATACACGGTCAAGTGTAGTCCTCTGATGAAATACCTGATCATGTATCAATATTTATTTCAGCTGATATCAGATCAAGCATTTTTGCATTACCTATATTAGACCATTTACTAAAAACTTTCTCCTCCCATATCTGATGACAGCTATAACATTTTCATTTTACTTTTTATTTGTATTTTATTAATTTTCTTTGTTGTACTAATTTTACTTTATAGTTCCCCCACTTTATATTGGCTTGGCAATTCAGCCCATAATTTACTTAATTCATCATAACCTTCAGGATATTAACATTCTTTCACTAATCTACTATTCTTTTTCTACTTTCCTCACCCTTATAGTTACTGGCACCTTGTGTAACTTTCGCATAAATTTATGCAATACTGCAAAGGTAACTCATTACAGATCTATTTTCACGATCATTCAGAACCCTCATTCTCGTTTTTCTCTTGATGTTGCCTTCTTACGTTTTGGACAGGATTCACCACAAATTATGCATTCAGCCTGGTTATCGACCTGTTGCTGTTCTTTCTGAAATTCCTCTATGACCCTATATATGCCAATATGTGCTCGTCCAACTTTACATTCCCAACTTTTATGCCAAGCCTCAACAATGTTTTGGGTGCATGGAATTCCCAGTTGAATAGAATCATATACGGACCTTAATGTTGGTGGAAATAATGATGGAGCATGAATTGCCGTACCATTATGCACATACCATCTACTTCTTCCATATATATAATTATCTTCAAACGCTCTATCACATCACTAGCTTCCCTCGGAAAATATGCTTTCAGAACACAATGCTTGTGGTATCTCACCAGAAGGAATATATGCCATGGAACACAAATATCGAAGCAGCAAACTAAATTCTTCATCGGTGCCATACTGAGATACTAGTCTACTTGCTTGAATTTTTCCCCAAACACATTGTCCCAGGTGTAAAAAAACAGACCTTATTAGACATGTAAGGGAACTTATTGCAGCTAATTCCAGGTCAGTTAATATGGCCTGTGGTCTCAATTCAATTTCATATTCTTCAGCAAAGTCAATTATATCTTGAAACAAACATTATAATTTTCTTCACTCTTATTCGTCATCAACATGTAAATTAAGGGAAGAATTCAATAGTTTTCATTACCGACAGGTGCATGTACTGTATATAATTGATAAAAAATTGTGGGCATGGTTTTAAATGTACCATCCATAATCCAATATTGAGCACACAATAAGCGTTGCATATTTACTTTTGTTATATATAGAAGACTTTTTCCTCTCCCACTGCAGAATCTTTAACAACAAATCCCATTTTTACTTTTAATAATAATAATAAGAAAGTGGAATATTTTTTCCTGTTACCCCTTTCAAAATATCCTGCCGGCACCTATGGTCATGCCTAATGCACTTGTCAAAGAAATTTGTGAAACTACAACCAGTAACAAATACCTGTATAATAACAGTTTTAGTTATGCTAATATTTATGACAAATGTTATGCAGCTGCCAAAACAGATTACTCTAAATTTTCATATTCCAAGTTTTTTATCTTTAGCATTTCAATGCTATACCTATAATTATTGCTCAAGTACCCTATGCAAATATCAAAATTCAACTTGAAAAATTACC
Organism: Mastigoproctus giganteus; assembly: GCF_048544385.1. Taxonomy (NCBI): domain Eukaryota; kingdom Metazoa; phylum Arthropoda; class Arachnida; order Uropygi; family Thelyphonidae; genus Mastigoproctus; species Mastigoproctus giganteus. The sequence continues at coordinate 93,283,806 of NC_143584.1, read as the reverse complement.
AATTAAATGTAATATGATAGAGTAAAATTAATCAAGTCATTTTTATTTGCTGATCATATTTTAAAACTGTTTGTTTCTGTAACACAAAATATGACTTTCAAAATGAGAGAGGTATTTGTCGTTATAATTTTTATTTTTTATATTCTTTCTACAAAATTAATCTAATATGGTTAATATGGTAATGAGAGGGCGCTGATTTAAAAATTACAGCTGTCAGTTGCAGGCTCCGAAAAGACGATAAGTGTTTGCCTTTTTATTTACATAATTGTTATTTTATATTGTACTTAATACGTAGTCTTATAGTTATAGTTACGCTGGTTATTTTTATTTTAATTTAGATAAACAGTTTTTGTAGATATACGTACTACTTAATATACGTAAAACAGTTATTTCGTTCGAATCTTGCAGCCATTGTTTTTGTATATAGTGGTAGGGAATTCAAATAATTTATAGAGTAATATGCTTCACTGTTTCTATTAGATAGCGTAGTATTGACATTTAATTAATTTAATTTATTGATTTTATTAATTTAAAGTATCATGCCCCAAACTAGAGCAGCAAAGCAACGGGCACAAAGTGGCAAGAGTGCTGTCACTCAGGGGAGAAATGAGGGGGGAGATTCTCCAACGCATCAGAGCCTAAAAAAATGTACGACTTGTGAAATGTTTGCCGAACTCTCTGGAACGGAACATGATATTGCCATGGGGATGTCTTTGTGTGTGCGCGATGTAAGGAGTGTAAAGAAATCAGGCGACAACTCAACGTTGTTATGGGCCTATATGAGAGTTTGAAGGACAGGGTGGATGCCCACGAAAGATCTAAATTGAGAGGCCCATCAGGCTCTCAGCTGCCCACATCAACGCCAGAGCTTGCACTTGGTCATCACGCAACACAGTGGCAACCCCCAGGGCAGAATGCACTGGTCCCTCAGGAACTAGCAGTTGTTGGAGACTATTTTCCGGGAAACGGGAAACATGCTTTGTAAAAAGGATAGGTGGAACAGGACCAGGGTATGTCTACCAGGAGCAAAGGTTGATGATGTTGTAGAGCGGATATCATCTTTTAAGGGCACAAAAGGTGATATAGTTGTACACGTTGGCACTAATGATATTAGGAGTAGGAGACCGGCAGAATTACTTAACAAGTACAGGTCACTGTTGAACAAAAGCCGAGAATTAGGGTTGAATTTGAAAGTGTCTGCAATTCTGCCCAGACACGATAGAATGGAGTATATGATGAGAACCTTGTCGATCAATTCGTCCCTGAAAAGAATATGCAAGGCTCAAGGGGGTAGAATTTTTTTCAGCCTGGACTGTACTTGTTAACAGGAGAGACTGCTTCTATAGGGATGGGATACACTTAAACAGAAAGGGTGCAAGAATATTTGCTGATGCTATCGAGGCAGTGTTAGGTGGGTCGGAAAACTGATAGCTTAGGGGGTTACAAGGACTTATAATTTAACAGTAGCCGTAGGCAGAGGTCAAGGTGATTCTTGCACAACTTCTATTAGAATAAGTAGCGACCTGGAGCGTGGGGTATTGGGGGTTTCAGTGACGGATGGCAGTCATCCTGAAATAGGTGGGTATATGGGATGTGTTAGGGTAACTAGGAATAGGAGTATGTATGCTTGCATGTATACCAATGCTAGAAATATAGTAAATAAATTTGATGAATTTGAAGTGTTGGGATAGCAGAGACGTGGTGTCACAAAGATATAAGGAATGCTGAACTGGAATTTGGGGAGGAGGTGTTATGCTGTTAATTAAGAAAAACATAAAATCAAAAGAAGTGCATCCAGTTCACATAGATGAACAGTGCACTGTTGAGCCAGTTTGGTGTGACATAAGCACTGCGAAAGCAAAAATAAGAGTAGGAGTGTGTTATAGGCCCAATGACTCGAATGAGTACAATGAACAATAGTACAGAGAAATAGAGTGGGCTAGTAAATTGGAATGTCTTATAATGGGGGATTTTAACTTCCCAGATATTGACTGGAACTTGTGGGTTGGTCACTCACATACTAGTCAGACTTTTGTGGATTTATTGGATGATTGTTTTCTGCAGCAGCATGTTCGAGAGGCAACCAGAGAAAGTAATACTCTTTATCCGGTTATCAACAGTGATCATTCGTGTATTAAGAACTTGCAGATAAAGGAACCACTAGGTGGCAGTGATCACAGTGTACTGATGTGGGATTTACTTAAAGATTTAATTACCATCAGGGGTAAAGGAAAGGATTTTTGCTTCAGTAAAGGTGAGTGCAGTGGTCTCAGACAGTTTTTAAATTCTGTACAGTGGGATCAGTCAAATTTCTAAATTTCAAAAGCTAAAGTCAAATTTCCGCACATCTATTCTACATCTGTCTTTTCTTAATTTGAATTTATGTCCCCTTAGGTTTGTAATCTGAACAAGTGGAAGGATCCCATTAGAATTCAGCGTGCTCAATCCATTCAAGGTTATACACCTCAATCAGATCACCGTGCAGGTGCCTAGTCTCCAGCAACTGTAATTTGCAGAACTTAAGCCTCTCTTGGTAAGAGGATCCCTTCATTCCCCTCACCAATCTTGTTGCCCTTCTCTGTACACGCTCAAGTAAATCTACATCCTTCCTAAAATGAGGCCTCCAGACCTGTACGCAGTACTCAAGGCGTGGCCTGACCATTGCCTTATACAGAGGGACAATCACCTCCTTTTCCCTGCTAGCAAAATTCCTATATATCATTGACAAAACCCCATGACCTGCCCTGGCAGCCTGTCTGCATTGCTCAGAAAACTTCATCTCTGACTGCACAATTACTCCCAGGTCTTTTTCATTTTCTACCACTTTAACTGTAGTACCACACAGTTGGTATGTTTCTCTGGGGTTACTTTTACCCATATGCAGTACTTTGCATTTGTCAAGGTTAAACTTCAGTTGCCATTTCTTAGCCCATCTGCCCAAATTATCTAGATCCTGTTGCAGTAGCACACTGCCATTACTGTAATTACCAACCATGCCAACCTTTGTATCATCTGCAAACTTCGACACTAAGCTTAATATAACTTCATCAATAGTGTACATATGGCACAGATGTGCAAAACCACAGGTGGCACCTGACCCTAACACCATGCACACTATGCAGTCTCAGATGTGCCTCCATTTCCGTTCAAGTTATTATCTGCTTCAACTATTTACTGCATTAGTTCTTGATGTTTGATTATTCAACAATGAGAAAGAACTATGAATCAGGGCTAGCAACAACTGCACTTCCTAAGTTGTTACAAAATGAACAAAGTTGTTACAATTAAAATAAACTTCATTAGTTTAATACTTAATATACTAAATGTATACCAACACACTTAATTCTTTGTGCTTGTTTTTTTAATTTCTGAACAAAGGTGTATAACCAAAAGAATACTGTTTTGATACATTACAAAAATATTACATACCTCTGACTGGTGATTGTATAACTTGTGACTGAGTTTGGACTGGTGGTTGCTGCTGCTGGGGAACTTGTGGACGTATCTGAATAAGTTTTGTTCCAACAGTTACTGCTGGGGGAGACATAACTGGAGATGATGGTGTTGTAGCAGTTGTAGAAGTAGCTGTCACAACAGTGGGAGATGGAACAGTAATGGTTGAAGTCAAAGCCACCGGAGTTTGAAACTATTTCAGGGGGGGAAAAAAAAAAAAAAAACACCATGGTAAGTAATAAATGCATAAAATACATATCATCTTCTGCTTAATTCAAAGTACAGAGAGATTCAAGTTTACACAACTCAAAATGAAAGAACCACTTTCTCTAATTTTGGTAATCACACACAAAGTCATTAAATTTAATGTCAATGAATTAATAAATTTTGTGGGGTTTTTTGAAAGGCAAAGTGCATAAAAATAACCCCTATACACACAAGAAGGCAAAAGCCAATATTCCACTTGAAAATTTAATGGCTTATGCTACTGATGGCACTCCTTTCATGGTCGGTAGGTACAGAGGGTTTATCACTCATTTAAAAAATGCATTGCCAAAAGTATTTTGCCTACACTGCTTGATTCACCGTCAACCTCATTAAGGGTAATGCTCTTCAAGATTGTCTCTTTTGCAAATTTTGTGATGAAAATGAACGATATGATTGTCTTGTACTGCATACAGAGGTGCAATGGTTGTCTAAAGGCAATTGTCTTCATTGCCCTTTGGGACAGTATTGTATCATTTCTAAACGAAAAGGAGATTGGAAAACAGTTGGTTACCATGAAAACAGACATATTTTACCTCATATGTGTTTGAAAAACTGAATTCTCTTAATAAGCTGCAGCAAGGACATAATTGTGATTTTAATATTTAGCAAAGAAGCCATTAATGCATTCCTGGGAAAACTCAAATTATACAGTCTTAATATCCCACACCATGCATTTGACCAGTTTCCAAACCTTGCTTCAGCTACAATGATTTAAAAGATGATTGTGTTGTGTATGTTAGCATTAGCATTAGTAGAGGCATTTGATGCAAGAAAGCAAGCTTATGCAGCATCAGCCAAAAAAAAAAAAAAATAAATAAATAAATAAAAAAAATAAAATAAAGTAAAATAAATAAATAAAAAATAACCACTTCACCCCTCTGTTCGCTCGAAATACCTGTCCAGCTGAGCCTTAAACTTATTTAGGCTATCAACTTCCAGGACAAGGGATGGAAGTTTGTTCCACCTACCAACCATCCGCTGGCTAAAGGCAAATTTCCGCACATCTATCCTACATCTGTCTTTCCTCAATTTGAATTTATGCCCTCTCAGGTGATTATTCTGAGCACGGATCCAGCACAGCCAATCCATCGACGCCCAAAACACCTGTTCAAATGGTCACGAAAACACCTTCCACAATGAGTTTCAACATTTAGTTTCAACATGCCTCGTCATGTTGAAACCAAATGTTGCGCCTCACATTTGCTGGAACATCGTCAAGTAACTCTGGTAGAACTTGTTCAAGAAAGATCCGATATTTAGCGGAGTTCATGCAGGATGGTAACAGGTATGGGCTGACTAAGCAGTCACCAACCATACCTGCCCACACATTTATTGCGAAGCAATGTTGTGCCGCATGGGGGCGCACACCGTGAAAGTTGTCATGAGCCTACACATGAGCATTGTGCTGATTGAATAAGCCTTCCTGAGTGAAATAAGCCTCATCCGTGAACAAAACATAGGCTAGAAAATTCAAGTCTTGAATACTTTCTTGGAGAAACCACTGCGCAAAAGCCACATGTGCAGGATGATCTTGGGGGAGCAGCAACTGAACCCTTTGGAGATGAAAAGGGTGTAAGGAATTGTCGTGCCAGGCACGCTGTACACTGCAACAAGACACTCCTAAGGCAGAGTCAATGGCACGTGTGCTGGTAGTAGGATTATTCTGGACGGCATTCAACACACTTTCTTTTATGGTGGGAGTTCGCGTCGAACATGGTCTACCCGCACTACTCCTGTTACCTCTAAATGACCCATAAACCCACAAATTTTGATGCACACTTGCAAACAAACGGTGGTCCGGTACATGTCTGTCTGGAAAGCATTCTCCATAAATTCGTTGAGCAGCTCGTCCATTGCCCTCTGCTAATCCATACACTAAGTGTATGTCTGCCAGCTCACAGTTCGTATATTGATGCATGCTCTTCATGCGGCGACTACTGCTTAAATGAGTAAACCAGAAATTTTCCCTCTCACGAACTGATTAACAGCGCTACCGACTTACGGTGACATTTCCGGTTATGTTCCTATGCGATTCACATTCCTTTAGATGTTACCTACCTCGCCTAAATGTTTGTACCAATATTTTTGAGACACCCTGTATATCCCTTTATTTTAACATTAAACATTTGTACATCTTTTGATGTAGATGTGATAGAGACTTTTTATGGTGATTTTCAGAATCAGCACATTTATTCCCTCAAGAATTACATATTTTCATTGTGGAGGTATAATAAAAAATATTTTTTGTTGGGCAGTGTAATTAACAACTTTCTGTCTAAAAGAAAAGTTCCTGCAATCCAGTCTAAACCTTTCCCTCATAATTTGAATTTGTGGGCTCAGTTCTGAAATCATTTATAACAATGAAAATTTCACCCTCGTTCATTTTACTTCCACCTCTCAGAGCCTTTTACACTTCCGTCAAATTGCCTCTAAGGTGGCTAGTTTCCAAGCTCTGAGGTCCACACATTCAAAGTCTGTCCTGATATAGGTGCTCTTTTGCTGATCTCACCAATGAGATGCCTGACTTTGGATCTTTTCAAGAAGCTTACATTCTTTTTTTTTTTTATTTTTTAGGTGCAGTTTCCATACTTGAACACAGATTCCAAATGTGGTCAAGCTCCAGCCTGTGGGCCAACTCTGCCCTGCGCATGTTCATAATCTGCTCATTTTCAAACATACATATATATATATATATATATATATTTTTTTTTTTGAATTAATGGAATTTCTGACATAAATTTAGAAAATACACTGCACATTGCTTTGACAAATATCGATCCAGATATTGATTCCCTGATAAAAATAAACAGTATCAAATCTCTTATTAAATTTTATAAAAATAAAATATTGCAATTTTTATTACTATAATAGTATTTTTGTAATTTGATCTTAATTTGTACAGTGGGGCCTCGCCTTACGATGACATCGACATCTGATATTCTCAGGAATCAATATACCTTCCATACAATCGCCAATTTTAAGGACCGATGATATTTGCAGGTACCGATGGCTTTCCGATATGGCTGGAACGATACATGGGTGAAAATTTTCAGACACATGGTGCACGGAACATCATTTGTACGATTGTCCTCAACCAATTAGTGTCTTTTTTTTTATTGTTCAACGTGTGTCGTGCGGAACATCACTCGTACGATTGTTTCAGATCTATGACAATCCAGCATAGATCTGAAACTTAAAGCTCCAACAACCAATGGCAGTGCTGTGTGCTTTGAAGACTTTAAAGTCAGCAGAGGCTGGTTCGAGCACTTGAAAAAAAAAAAAAGGGCGAATATCAAAAATGTTGAAAGGCATGGGGAAGCATCTAGTACTGATAAAAAAGCATCTGAGACCTTTAAAATTGAATTCCAAGAGTTTGTTGATAAAGAGGGTATCTTTCCCAGCAGGTTTTTAATATTGACGAAACCGGTCTCTTCTGGAAGCAAATGCCCAGGAGGACGTACATCACTAAAGATGAGGTTAGTTTACCTGAGCAAAGATAGACTCACTCTCCTGTTGGGTGTCAATGCCTCTTGAGATTTTAAGTTGAAGCCTTTGCTTGTGTATTACTCTAGTATCCCCAGAGTATTTAAACAACAAAAGGTCTACAAAGGCATGCTGGGAGTGCTTCGCTGCAGTAATAAGAAGGCATGGGTTACAAGATATGTTTTCAATGAATGGGAGCTTGAAGTTTTCTGTCCTTCAATGAAGAGTTATCTTGAGAAAAATAAGCTTCCTGTGAAGGCACTGTTCCTGCTGGATAAAGTGCCAGGCCATGATCCCAAAACCAAATATAATTCCCCAAAGAAACCTAGTCTCTTTGGGATATTATATTTGTTCTTACCAGGCTTTAATCCAGTTTGCAACTGTTAAGGCTCCAGTAAAGGTGCTATAAAATATTGCTGACCAATAAAACATTTTATTGTTGTGTAATAAGAATTAATCTAAGTAATTATAATTAACCTTGAAAGTCCAAGTTTTCCTGTACAATAGTTAATTACATTTTAAGAGATCTTATTTTTGCCTTATGCAAAGCAGAGCCATTACCATTTCAGTCCTTTCTGTGTGTTTCCTCAATTTAACAGCCTTATCTCTGTGCCATCAGTAAAGAATAATTATTTCTAACATTTATGAACTGAGTTTTCCATTGAAGAGTGTACTATTTAGGGATATAGAGATTAATTTCTGTGATTTACTTTCTTTTGATATTCAGTTAGGTATTCCACTTCTGTGATTTACTTTCTTTTGATATTCAGTTAGGTATTCCACTGCTCAGAGTGCAATAACATAAGGGTCCATGGATGAAATTCTGTTTTATATCTTTAATTCCATTTTTATTTTATTCATTTCACTTTATTTTACAGATTATTACAGTCTTCAAATGCATTTAGCCAAAGAAGAGTCTATTTGCAGGAGCTTTCCAAAATCCGTCAAAATTAGGACTGCATTACAGTCTTCAAATGCATTTAGCCAAAGAAGAGCCTATTTGCAGGAGCTTTCCAAAATCCGTCAAAATTAGGACTGCAGTGTAGAAAATAAATAAATAAATAAATAATAATAATAATAATAAACCAACTTACTTTTAGTTGTGCTGCAGCTTGCCCTTGAGAAACAAGTTGAATGGTTCCTGGTGTCATACCAGTTACAGTGGGAACTGAAATAGCAACAGGAGCAGTTGCTGCAGACACTGCTGTTCCTGTTGTAGCAATACTACCAATTGAAGCAGCTGATGATGTTGCCAGAGATAGGGATGGACGTAACGTTGCTAACTGTATAGTAGGCTGAACTTGTGGTTGAATTTGTGGCTGACCAGAAGGCTGGGACTGAACTTGAGGCTGACATGGTGACTGAACTTGCTGCATTGTCTGGTCCTGAGATGGTGTCTGTTGAACTGTACTTGTTTGAACTGTAGGTAATGTTAACAGCTGTAGTCTGCCATCTGGAAGACGGATCAACTGTTGACCTAAAAAATTAAATAAAAAAATCATGAAATAAATAACATAATGAAAATTCTACCTGCAATGCAAATGGTGTCAACAGAAGTATAAAGATAAAAATAGTAAAAATGCAAATGAGCATACAAGAAGGTTGGTTGGGTAAGTCCTGCACAAAGCTTGTAAGACAAAAACCTGTGCCTGTATATATATGTATATGAGTGAAATAATAATAAAGGATTGTCAGTTGGACATCTAACCAGAAGGGAGAGTAGGGTCCTGAAGGTACCTGTTAGAGTCAGAGAATATAATTATGGGATCGAGTCTGTAAAAGTTGATGGGAATGGCCAGGACAAAGACTTCTACAGGACAAAAGCAGCACAAAATTTAATACATGACATGAAAGCAGCGATATTTATGTATCACTGCTTTCATTTCACATTGACAATTAATATACTGACAATTAATTCACACTGAAAGTACATTTAAATTTGCTAAGTAAATCTAAAGAAAACCAGATGTTAGAAAGTAAAAAAGCTTTTAATATTTTCAGAGTAATTGCCCTGAGAATCTACATCAAAGCTTTGCAAAGTGGGAATTGCAGTATGTCCCAAAGGGCATTAGTAAATTTTTATATCATCTGATTTCCTTTCACTGCATATATTGACGTAATTGTTTGATTAAAATATAATTTAATCCCACTGATTTTACAGATTTTGGATTTAAGAGACTAAAAAATTTTTAATGGCACCAGTTTATTTTGAGTGCTCATGAGGCAGAGAAAACTGGGAGCTTGTGAGTCACGGCAGCCAACAGCAAGCATTCCAGTCTGTTTATGGAGTTAACAATATGCTTTGCTATCATATTGTTAATTACTCGCCTGCACCTTGTTTCTTTATTATAATCAATCATCAACCCCAATGGTCCCCTAGGAAAGTGGTAAAAATGAAAAGAGAAAGCATGCACATCTGAGTGTTACAAAGAAATTAAAGCTATTAGAGAAATCAGACTGTGATGTGTTTCCCATGCTTGTGAGGAACACTGCAAAAAAAAAAAAAAAAAAAAAAACCCCAGATATCATAAAAAGCAATGCTAAGCTTAAGGGGTTCTTAACAAGCCTGACTCCTCTACTTACAGTCATGGTAAATTATCTTCTACTAAACTATGTATCAACCAATAAAGTCAAGGTAAATAAATGCTTGTATTTTTATTATTAACTCTATTTCAGTGTTTTTCTAATGCATCCATTATAGTAGCTGCTTAAATTATGTGATTTAATTTAATTATTACGGTCTCAAAAAAAAAATTTCAATTTAACAGACATTAGACACCAATTGTTTCCTGTTTTCCTTCTTCCCAAGTTCGTTCTCCCCACTCCACAGGAAGTATTTTGATCTTTTTTTCTACAGGAAACTTAATGTTCGGTAGGTTCAGCGGTACCTTCCTTCCTTTCTTCTCACTGTCGAATATTGAAGTTTTTATATGTATATATTTTATTTTATCCATTTCACTTAATTTAATGTTATATTTTTCCAAAAATTATCCATTCTGCCAGTTCCAATTTGATTAATTTTTCATTAGAAGGTGCTGAATGGGTGATTATTAAAGTGGTTCCCCCTATGCTTTCTTCCTGCCACTACTAGGTCAATATTTGATTTGTTAGTGGTTTGCATAGCATAGGAGTTCAGCCCTGCAATCCAACTCTTCGGAGATTTAGAGGCTATTGAACTGTTATGTCCCTTGGTTGTTGTTTTGGACACTGCGTGTGTGATCCCTGGTGAGATTGGGATCCAGCAGATGACAGCTTCCTTTATTCCATCATAAATTTTAAGTGTTCTCAGTTATTCATCTTTAGGCATTTAGTCCACAAATCTTCTCAGCAATGATTCCAAAGTCAGGTCATCTCAGTTAGTGATTCCAAAAATCATTTCTTTCTATTTCAATTTTAACGCAGTACAGAGTTATGTGAGTAGAAGAGCACTTTGATGATTAGATAAGATTCATCTTTTGGCATTTAGTTCACAAATCCATTGTTGGAACACCCATAGTGCTTGTTGTTCCAGATCTCCAGGCCAGCCTGAAATCTTGAAAACATGAGAAAAACAAATGAGCAAGATAGAACATCATTATTATATACTTGTTTTACCAATTAGCAGGTATCAGTCACACCTTTCCCCAAATTTAAATAAAATTTAATGACAATGCCCCGAAAACAATACAATAGCTCTAACATGTGTGCAAATGACTTATGATGGGGCATCTGCTCATGCAGAGGGAAAGAATCATGTAGGCCAGGTTCCATAGCATGTTGAAAATAGACCGCAAATCAAAAGCATCAAATAAAAAAGAATGTGAATGAAATATTCTAGCTTTCAATGCATTTTTAGCATTATGCCTATTTGTTATACAGAAGTATAAGACATAATCTTATACCTTCCCAATCCCCTAAATTATCTACACTAAATCTAAAAGGGCTTTCTCCTATGCTATGCAAACCCCTATTTCCTTTCTCTAGATGTTCACCTGTCCAAAAATCAACTCAGTTACTACTAATATAGTTCTTTATTAATATAACTCACTATCTCTCTGTTACACACACACACACACACACACACACACACACACACACACACACACACACACACACACACACACACACCCCTGCTTGCATGGCAGTAACAAGTGCATGGTTATCACATCTGCTTTTTCTAGACGGAGCTGTTTTTGATCTGAATTATGCTTATCTTTCCAGGTGCTTATTATGACCAAGCTCGGCAAATGGCAATATAATTATTAAATAAATTTTAAGAAAATGTTGTTTTAAACAGTCAATGTTTATATGACATCTAATTTGAGAGATGATGTTTACAGCCAAGATCAGCAAAAACTAATGTGAAAGTAATGTCATAGAGTTTTCTGTATTGCTAACAGTACTTACACAAAACTATGCCATTTGTTCTGATTGGATTGATTATATAACCCACAATGAGTGATTATATAAATAAATATGAGGCAGATATGAAGTTTTCTGAGCAGTGCAGACAGTGTGCAAGAGTAGCTCATGGTATCTTCTCAATGATATACAGGAATTTTTCTAGCGGACATAAAGAGGTGATTATCCCCTATTATAAGGCAATAGTCAGGCCACACCTTGAGTACTGTATACAGGTCTGAAGGCCTCATTTTAGGAAGGATGTAGAGCTGCTGGAGAGAGTGCAGAGAAGGGCAACAAGATTAGTGAATGGAACAAAGGGTTGCCATTGTTGTTGTTGTTTTGGTTTTTAGGAGCATTAGCAACTAAGACCATATTGCTCCGGGATATGCGGTGGTCATTCCCTGACCTTTCCGCATCCTCCGTATTTGGTGGTGACAGGCTTGAACCCCGGTCTAATCAAGAAGCGTGTGTAACGCACTGCTGCTCCTTCCCACCTGGCTATGGAGGCACCACACAAAGGGTTGCTCTTATGAAGAAAGGCTTGAGTTTTGCAAATTACAGTCTGGAGACTAGGCACCTACGAGGTGATCTGATTGAGGTGTATAAAGCCTTGAATGGTTTGAGCATGCTCATTGCTGATGGGATTCTTCCTCTTGCTCAGAATAATTACCTGAGAAGGCATAAATTCAAATTGAGGAAAGACATTTGTAGGATAGATGTGCAGAAGTTTGCCTTTAGCCAGCGTGTGGTTGATTGCTGGAACAAACTTCCATCTGTTGTAGAAGTTGATAGCTTAAATAGATTCAAGGCAGAACTAAACAAATATTTGGAGCGAGTGGATGGGTGAAATTAAATAATTTTTTTTTTTTTGGCTGATGCTATATAAGCTCACTTTCTTGCTTCATGTGCCTTTACTAATGCTAATGTTAAATAAGTGAATAATAAGTTCAGGACAAATAGATAAGTGAAGATAACTGACAACAATTCTCTTCACATTTACTTTCGCAATCTTTTGTTTTTCTTGTTTCCTTTCTTTTAAGAAACCAATATCCATTTGTTCCAGGAAAAATGACTGGAAGAAGCACTGATAGCAATATTAATTATTGCTATCAGTGCACCTAGCACCACAGATTGAGTAATGATCCTTCTCATGACCTGTAAAAGTACCTATCAATGGACCATCAGTTTGGAGGATGAAAAATTTTTAGAACTGCAATCTACTCATTTGAATAAAATGCACCTTTCTAACCAACTTATTTGTGTCCCCCCCACAGCACAAGTGCAAATTTCCAGTTCAGACAATTCTATTATGCACATAAGTGATGGTCAAGTACATTTTCCTGATTATTCCCGTAAAATTACACTTATCTTTTCCTACAAATATATATATATAAACTTTAAGAAATTTATTATAGTTACACACAGAGCGTACAAATAAAGAAGAAATATATAAGCTCATATATTTCTTCTTTATTTGTACGCTCTGTGTGTAACTATAATAAATTTCTTAATGAATCCAGAGCGCGTAGGCCTGTTTCGTTATATATAAACTTTATTATTTATTTTATGTTTCATGTGCTATAAAGGAATAAACTTTTAATTTTCATATTGGTACTGTAGATATGTGTCATTAATGCTATTGGAATAGTTATCAATTAAACATAATAGTATGCATATTGTTTTACTTAGGGCATGATCCTATTTATTTTTGTATTCGTGTTTGCTGTGCATTTAGAACATGGATGGAAGGTATTTCAGGCATTAAGGCTAATGGTGCTAACTAGCAATTTGGTGTGCTAGCAGTGGCTTAGTTCTTTAGCTATAAAATCATACAAATCCTAATTTTACTAGTTAAATACTAAATTTATATGATTTTATTACTAAAGCTATGTTGAAAAACAATAAAATAAAAAATAAAACAAAAGAGCAATTTGAACAGGATTATAAAATGGTTAGAGAGGAAATGGAAAATTAAATTCGTCCACTTGGCTATCTCTTCGCTACTTCATGGACAGATAGCCATATGAAATGTATGTCTAACAGTTTTACTATTATTAATTACCTATTTTTACTTTTGGTATATCCAATTAATTTTGATAATATTTGACTGAAAGTTAAATATATTTTATGTTTGGTACTTACAACAAATTGGGATTAGAACCCAAAGCACCTGAATCTCCAAAAAAAAAAAAAAACCCCATTCTGGATGGCGGTTGCTATAGAAGAGACCGCATATCAGTCTGTGGCTTAATTTAAAGGTTGCAAGGGACCATTTCACCTGGCAGCAGCCATAATTATTTTATCTAATTCTAGGATTTCACAATTCTACATTAATGTTGGCTGAATGACAAATTCAGATATTAACAGATCATTCTGATATTAACTAATAAATTTGTAAATGTTAATGCAAAGTCATTTTTGATAAGATTAGTATTAAAGGTAGATACAGAGAGGAATAAAAATAAGTTATAATGTAATATTAATACTAAATTATAATGTTATCCACCGGGCAAGACTGGTATAACCTTTCTACATAATAACAGTCAATGTATGCCTAGTGGGATAACTATTTACATCCTCCCACAATAGTGATTTTTCTAGTCCTGTGGTGCATTGGAATCAATTTTGACTATTTGGAAAAATCTATAATTAACTACACCGAATCAAATAGCAGGGTGAAACAGGTATGTGTATATTTGTGATATGATTTTGTTTATGTCAAATAATATTCCAGAAAAATATGCTGGAAAATAAAATTCTTAAACGATTGAGGAAAAAATTTGTGGAAAAATTTATAAATGATAAAAGGGGAGGAAAGTGGGCGGAATAATCCAAAATGCGGCTACATTGGCCTGAATAGTTGCATTCATATGGAAGATGATGAATTTAACGGGCATATTATTTGCAACTAAATTTGCTTTTAACTTTACTAATGCACTTAGCATATTTTCCAGGGTATTTACAAATGCATATTATTCTGTTGGTTTGGGTTCTAATTACATTGCCATGTATTTGTCTCCCTAAATTTGTTTCCCAGTTAGTAAGTTTAATAGCTTGAAATTTGAAGTAGTCTCATTTGTCATAGTGCAGGGTGTAAATTTTATTTTCTTTAATTATGATTTCACTATCAAGGTATATGGCCTGGAGATGGCTATTTGGATTGGTGCATTCAATAGTCAAGTCTATGGAAAATGTTTCCAATGCTATATTATCGAATATAGCATTGGAATATAGATTGTACATAGATTGTACTCGATAACCAAAACGTAATCAATGTATTTAAAGAATTTAATATTGTCTTTCATTTTATACTCTAGCAGTGCAAGTAGAAGTTGACAAGGGAGCAGAGGAAACTTACACCCATTGCCAAACCTCTACTTTGTAGGTAGATGCTATTGCCCATTAGTAAGTAACTGTTAAGCACACATAAAGAAATCGGATTTAGCCAGTATCGTTTACTGCAATCTAAAATTTCCTGAAATTCTTCATAATAGTACATTCGTAATTTTTAAAAATTATTGTGTGAAATACTAGATAATAAATTTTTGAAATCGCAGGTCCTCACAATATCAACTTTGTTGATATTGTGTTTATCGTATTCTATAAAGTTTCTGTTGTCAGAAATAAATTTAGTACTGGTTAGATTGGTGATAATTAAATTGAGTTTAGCCTCCAGTTTTTTACTTGGGTTTTTAACGTAACTATTTCTATATGAGGCAAAAAATTTACTACCTATTGGGACTTTGTGGAATTTTGGAATCCAGTAAACGAACAGAAATCTTGAATTAACAATTTTTAATTTAATTTTTTTATGTAGTGCCATTAGTCTTTTTTTTGTAATGGTACTAGAGGTGGAGTTGGAAATTTTATGCATTGCTGTTGTTCAATTCCTTTTTCAGTATGTCTGAGTAAACTTTTTTGTAATTTATAATGAACTTGTTCCCCAGGTACGTACCTGGCCATACACATGGTGCAACAGGAAATGTGATTCATCAGACCAGATGACCTTCTTCCAATCATTCAAGGTCCAGTTTTGATGCTCACGTGCCCATTGACACCGGTTTGTTTTAGTCCCACGGTGTGCATCCAGCAGCCATCACTTTCCCAGGTAAACGATGCATATGGTACCTGGCCATCCACATGGTGCAACAGGAAACGTGATTCATCAGACCAGACGACCTTCTTCCAATCACTCAAGGTCCAGTTTCGATGCTCACGTGCCCACTGTAGGCTCTGCCGCCGGTGAACTGTGGTTATCATGGGCACGTGGAGCAGCCTGCGGCTATGCAGCCCCATTTTCAGCAGGGTTTTATGTACTGTGTTGTGACACATTACATTACTCCTGTCACCAGCATTCCAATTACTGGCTAGTTGCACCAGTCATCTTTCTGTTGCCGCGTACCATCCGGGAGAGCTTTCACTCACCTCGAGCCGTGGTCGTCCAACACCCACCGGCGCTTCGTGGTTCCCTCCTCCTCAGACCACTTTGGTAGGTACTAACCATGGCTGACCATGAGCACCCCACCAGCTGTGGTGTTTCAAATATATGCTCTGACCCAGTCATCTGGCCATTACAATTTGGCCTTTGTCAAACTCACTTAAGTCGGCTGCCTTTCCCATCTGAAGAACAAGAGTAACACTGATTAACTGAGCTCAGTACCAGGTGTTTTTATACCTGCACACAGGCCGTAGTTCATCTGCAGTTGCTTCGATTTGCATAACGACTCACTGGTCATAATGTTTTCGCTTATCGATGTATATGCAAAGTGTAGTAATCCATTCTAATGGATCATTGTATGTAATTTAGATTAGTAGGGGTGTTAGGTCTGAATTTCATTTCTTTTTTCATAACTTCTCTTAATGTATCATCCTCAACTATTTTGGCAGGATGGTGTACATGCGATGCACAATCTTGGCCTGGTAGTTCTTTTCTTTGTAAAATCGGTCATAGTCTACACCGGTGTTCAAAGAAAGTGCATCACCCTTTAAAATTGTAATTGTTGTCCGAATAACGTAAGTATATGGCAATATTCCTTACAGATTGCATCAGCTGTTACTTTCAGCTATATAAGCATTCTCTGCAAGAATTGCAGTCATTCCTTGCTTGTGTCAGGATGGCGAGTTATGTGCAGTTGATGCCACGAAGAAAGAGTACTATTGTTGCTTTAAGTGAGGAAGGATGTTCTTCCCGTCATATTGCTTATAGAGTGTCTTGTAATCAGTCGATAGAGTAGATTTCTGTCAAAGCTCAAGAATACTGGTTCTGCTGATAGGAAAAACAGGAACCTAATGCAAACAAGTCTTTATGCCAAAACAGGACCGCATTTTGAAGCACCTATGCCTTAAGAATCGTAAAGCTTCTTTGTCTGAGCTGAAAAGAGAATGGTAAGAACATACAGGAGTGGTAACAAGTGCAGTAACAGTCAGAAGATTCCCTTCAAACAAAAATGGACTTTTTGCCCGTCATCCTAAGAAGAAGCCCCTCTCACACAAAAAACGAAAAAGGCCCGATTAATTTGGCGTAAGGATTATGTCAAATGGACCCTGAGCAGTGGAATTCAATTATTTTCTCGAATGAGAAGTAATTCAACCTGCATGGCTCTGATGGGAGACAAATGATTCACCGTAGACGTGTTGAAGAATACCATCGAGACTGTATGGTGTCTACAGCGAAATTCCCTACCAGCCAAATGATATGGGGGTGCATTTCGTATTGCGGAGTAGGTCACCTGCTGGCCTGACGTAACTCAGTGGTCAGGAGCGAGAGCGCATAGCACACGTTCCTTGAGTGGACCGGGGTTCAAGCCCGTGCTACTAAATACGATAAATATTTCTAATAACGATTTATTGTAAACTCTACTGACTTGGTTGTCGTGCCGGAGTATAAACAAAAAATTTAAAAGGTTCCGTAAATACCAATGGATACCTGCCTATATTGGAAGGCAAATTGCTGCCAACCATTAGAGACCATTTCAACCTGCCAAGTAACTGCATCTTTCAGGACAACTCTGCTCCTTATCATCAGGCAAAAAGTAAGTAGGCACTTCTGTAATTACTTTAGCTTCATTTCTGCATTAGAGGTTCGACAGTAACATGTTTACATTTGTTACAGGTGAAAAAATTGTTGGAAGAACCTTTTTTTTTTTCAATTGAAAAACAGCCCTGACCTGACCTGAATCCTATAGAGAACTGTTGCATTGTGTGGAATTTGCAGTTGCCACAAAGACCCTTCGTGAACTTCAGGAAGTCATAGTTCGTAGTTCCAAACACGAATTATCAGTTGATTATCTTCAGAAATCGATCTTGTCAATGTCTGGATGGCGTGCTGCTGTAATCAGGGCCAGAGGCGATTCAACTAGATATTAGTTTGACCTGGTGAACTTTTCATTTTGTTTTCCATTTAAAATGATAAACTGAAGCAAAAAAAGGGCTTCTGAAAATATTTCAGCCATTACCAAAACTGTTTTATAAAGGTTGCAAATGCTCATTTTGGAATATTTTGAGAGCACCTGTCAAATATTACTTAGCTTTGCCTTAATTATTAATAAATATCTTTTGTTTATATTTCTATTTGTAATGCTAGTCATTAATGTAACATACCATCGTGAAAAAAGGGTTAGACATGTGAAATTCCTAGGTGATGCACTTTATTTTAACACCAGTGTATGCCAGGGTAAGGAACATACCTACAGTATTGGAAGGGAACATCCGGTCTACAGATTTTATCCTCTTCCTGGGTGGCTGCATTGTTGTTTGGCTATGTCGATGGGGTCTGCTGGAAGTTGGGTGGTGAAAGACTATCTCAGCTATGCTACGTGCTTATGATGTGGCTCTATAAATCTATGATATGGCTTTATATATATGGATTCTTTGCAGAAACAAGGGAATTCAATCTTTTTAAGGTCTGCTACTATGTTTTTGTAATTGCACATTGCCAATCCAATGGGCCATAACACACCTAAGTCTAATCTTTATGTTAATATTGTCAACAGTCAAATATTTTGTGATTTTATAAATAACATCTTTTAGACTGACATTGTGAAATATGCAATTCTGATATTTTATTATACATTGTTCATTTTCGCTATTTTTTTGGCTTGTGTATCCTATTTTAAATTTAATTATGTCTCCTATAGTGTGCTTTAGATGCAAACTTTTGAATGGGTATTGTATTGTAGGTATTTGGTTTGCTGTGTTTTAGCTCTATTTCTTCAAATAGAGTGTTATAAATAAATTTAATGTTAACAGGATTGTTATCCCATTTGGTGACTATTTCAAAGTCAATAAGGATTTTTGGACTGGCTGTGCTGTAACCGCTGTATCCTTGTCTAACTTTAGTAAATTTATGGCTTTTTTTTAGTAAGTTGAAATACTGTATAATTGCATTGCTTGGTGCCATTGTAGGTGAAGTTCCTGCCATTAAACCTATTGTTTAGTCCATAAGGATAAAATGATTTATAGTGTAATATGAAGTCTTCCATGATTTCCCTTTTCACATTGTTGTCTTCTATAGTTAGTATAGCTATAGATATACTACTGAACTTGTGTTTTTGAAAGTGCTTTTGTTTGATCTCATTGGTATATTTATATTTATCTGAAACTTTTGCTGTATTACTGTTGGGTCTTTCCCCAAATTTTTAATCTGTGTAAGTTTAATCTTAAATGTAGTCCCATGCTTGTTTGTCCAACATGTTGTATTCCACATTCCTTACAGATATTTATGTATACAGCATTTTGCATATCACAAAAAACTGGGATTTTATAGACGATAGTGTTATGGTTAATGCGCGTGTATGGACATGTTATACATAACTTACTTTGCAATTTCTGAATTTAAACTGGTTCTGCTGGCCAAGACAATTTGACGAAGGTAAAGAAAGCCAACATGAGAACCACGGGAAACTTACCAGGCAAAATTGTTTCTCCCTGCATTCTCGGTAAACAGATGGTATGTGTTATCGATAGTGGCAGTAGAAGTCAATAATGACATATTGATTAGTTTTTTCTCATTATTAAAAGCAGATTATCGGAGTTCATGAGTGTAATGCCTTTGCGGCTGAAATTTACTTACAGGTACACCTTTCAGACTGCCTCAGTCTTAGGGTGTTTATCCTAAGACTGAGGCTTTGTTTTAACATGACAGAAAAATGATGTCTACTGCCACTACCGATAACATGCACCGTCTGTAAGAGTCTTTTTCATATCGGATTAAAACAGTGGGAGGGGAATAAACACACTAAGACTGAGGCAGTCTGGAGGGTGTGCCTGTAAGTAAATTTCAGCAGTGAAGGCGTTACACTCATCAACTCCGATAATCTGCTTTTAATAATGAGAAAAAACCAATCAATACTTTGTTATCAACTTCTACTGCCAATACTGATAAATGCACCATCTGTTAACCGAGAATGCAGGGAGAAACAATTTTGCCTGGTAAGTTTCCCATGGTTCTCATGTTGGCTTTCTTTACCTTAGCTGACAGTTTATATAATCTTCTATATAAGGGAAGATTTTGCTTCTGTTGACACCTTTGGAATTCTTATTAAGGCATTTGTAGGCTGGAGGCATTGAGTAATACCTCAATGCCTCTGGCTATATCATGCTATATCAGGATTTAAGGGGTTCTTGGTGGTTTCATCTAAGTGCAAGGTGCAATTTTTTTCTGTGATACCCATATAGCATGTCAATACTTAACTTTGCACGTCACATGCAACAGGACAAAAAATAAATTTTAACTTGGTAGCACCATACTGGTTTATTAAAAGGTTAGAATTTAAAGCTGAAGGCTTACTAATGTCTTTAATGCTTAATATTTAGATAATTTAATTTAAAGTTAAACTTTTCATATTCTGATTTAATATGTTTCAAATTCAAGTTTATTAATATGTGGTAATCTTAAATAAAATTTAAACTATAATTATGCCTCAGCCTAGCGCAGCAAAGCAAAATGCTCAACACAGTGGGAACACTTTGGTTCAAACTGCTGATGACAGTTCTCTTAATAAAATCAGGATTTTATAATGTGGTCTGCTTATTGCCTCTTACAAAGCTACTTTTATTTGGACATGATATAACCAAAGGGAATGCCTCTGGTTATGTCATGCATTTGTTGTAAAAGTTTTAATGTGTGTTTGTTGTAAAAAGAACGAGGAAATAAAGTGGAAATTCAGCATTCTGATGAGCCTATAGGAGGGTTTGAAGAATAGGGCTGATGCCCTTGAATGAACTGAAATAAGAGACCCATCAAGCATTCAGCTGCCAGACTCAATGCAAAGGTTACAGGCAGCACAACAACATCCTCTCTGATCCCACATGAGGTAACTATTATCAGTGGCTCTATTGTCAGGGAATGGGATATATACATTGTGTAAACAGAATAGGTGGAATAGGACCAGAGTATTCCTGCCAGGGTATATCTGTCCCTGGCAGATATACCCTGTTGTACAGCAACTATCATCTTTTAAAGGCATAAAGGATAACAGGGTTGCACATTGGTACTAATGATATTAAGAGTAAGATATGGGAGGATTTACTTAATACGTACAGGGAAATAGGAAAAGGTTGAGTTGGGATTGCAGTTGAAAGTGCAATTCTGCCCAGACACAAGAGGAAACAGTACATGATGAGAGCCTTTTCAATCAATTTTGGCCCTGAGAGAGAGAGAGAGAGAGAGAGAGAGAGAGAGAGAGAGAGAGAGAGAGAGAGAGAGAGAGAGAGAGAGAGAGAGAGAGAGAGAGAGAGAGATTCGTTTGTAGAATTTTTTCTGAGCTTGATTTGTGCTTTCTAAACACAGTTTTAAAAGGAATGAGATACACTTAAACAGAATGGGTGCAAGAATATTTGCTGATGATAGAGACAGTGTGTGGTGGGTTGAGAAACTGCTAGACAGAGGATATACAAAAACTAACAGATTAACAGCAGCTACAAGCAGAGGTGTCAGTGATTCTTGTACTGCTTCTATTGAGATATACAGCAGTCTGAAAATCAAAGTGTTGGACATTAATACCACTCAGATATAAGGGATGAAGAATTTCAATATGGTGAGTACATTGCATACAGGTAGAATGGGAGGGGCAGATAGAAAAAGAGGAAGTAATACTCTTGGTTATGATGCACACAGAATTCAAGTCATATGATATAGTGGCCAGTGCAATGCTAAGTCTGTATGGTGTGGCATAATTGAGAAAACTAAAATGAGAGGAGTCTGGTGTAGGCCAATTATCTGTGATGAGCATAATGAATGACAGATTCATAGAGTGGGACAATAGATTGTTGACACTTCCTCAATTAAGAACATCAATATAAAAGAACCATTAGGAAACAGTGATCATAATATCTTGATGTAAAACCTAGTTAAAGATACAACAACTGTCATAAGTAAAGGAGAGGGAGTTTGCTTTCATAAAGGTGACTATGGTGGTGTTAGTTTAAATTCTTTCCAGTGGGACCAACTGATGATATTATCAACTGCAAATTCTAAATGGGAGGCATTCAGGGAAGTAATCATAGAAGCTACTAAGATTTTTATACTGACTAAAATGTGCATGGGATGATTATAAATTGGTGGGGAACATGGAACTTTACATCAAGTACAAACAAGTAAGTAAAACACCAGATGGAGATGAGATCTATTCAGTATTATTAAAAGAAACAGCAAAACAGGTAAACAAACTTTTTTGGCCATAATTATGAGAGCATCCTTAAATTCAGGGGAGGTTTGCAGGATCATCTTAACAGGAATGGAATTATATGGAAACCACAGTACAGGTTTGTTGGATAGGGGGGAATCTGTCTGACCAATCTGATTAGCTACTGTGACAAATTAAGAAAGGAACTGGATGCAAACAATAATTTTAACATATTTTGATTCAGTAAAGAAAAACTGCTACACAAATTAGTGCAGTGTGACATTAAGGGGAAGTCCCTGCTATGGATAAAATGATATAATAAAATAAATGGATAGTTTAAATAAATTTAGGGAAGAATTAGACATTATTAGAGGGGATGGACAGATGAGGTGGATAGGTGGTTTTTTTTTTTTTTTTTTTTTGGTGGTTGCATAATGCTCTGCCATGAGATCAATGCACTATGTAGGGAACTTAGTTTGCTCAATGCTATGTACCTCACATAATGCAATACTTTATAAACAATAAAATTCACTTGATAATAACAATTTCTTTGGTTTAACTGGTGTTGTTCATATTTCAAATTCAGAAGTAAATAAATTTTCTGTTTATATTCTGAGATGCCCACATTGGATCAGGGTAGTTTATAAGAGAAAAACTACAAAACCATAATTCAAGATATGTGGATTCAAACATGAATATATAAAATGCAGCTATAAAAAAAGTATATCTGTATGCCCAATTAATAAATTTTTAATTTTACTCTTTCTTATAATATTTAAGAGAACTGTTAAAAAAAATAAAGACAGTTCTAAATGTATCAGTTAATATCTACTTATGGAAGGCTGCTTAATTTAAGCCAAAGCATTCAGGTTGTAATGTTTCTCAAAAACGATTTCCAAAATGTTAACATAATCAGTGATCCCCTTAACATTATGAAAAATGTTAATGTGACTAGCAAAAAGGCTTTGAGTGTTGGAATAAGCATATTGAAGGAAATCTTGTAACTACTAGAGAAACATAAAAATATAAAATAAAAATTTATTAAAAATACAGTGAAAATAAAGTACAACATATACAGAAACTTTACAAAGAATAGAATAAACGAAAACGATAAAAGTAGTAAAAGTGATAAAAACAAATATACAATAAAAAGCTTTTGGAAAATGATGTGTTCCTTTATCAACTTTGAAAGACACCTAGCATGACATAACATTATTATACTTTGCAGAGAGATATATACACATGTGGGATATATACACATGTGTCATATAAAAGCAATACATGTAGTAAAAGTAATAAGACATATATACAATAAGAAGCTTTAAGGACAATGTGCTCCTTTATCAACTTTGAGGACAACTAGCATGACAAAACATCATTATACTTTACAGAGGAACCTATATGTCATGTGCTACAACAGATCAATGCAGCTTGTGAATGGGGAAAAAACAAAAACAACAGAAAGAGAGAGATGGGGGAACAAAATATTAGCCATCAAACTCTGCTGTTTGTTTCGGGATTTATTGGGCACATCGGCAACTATGGCCATAGTGCACCATCAAACTCTGCAGAAGTAGGAACAACACAGATCTGTCACATTATAAGCTTGCCATCTCTCATCATGTTGTAAAATAACCACTTCCATAATAGGGTGTATGAGGACTCCACAATTTCAATTAATATTGGAAGCTGCTACAGTTATATGGAGCCATTCTAACCAGGAGTGATGACGAGAATCACGTGTGCAATCCAAAATTTCCACACTGGAATGTGGATTACAATTAACATGCTGCTCACACCAGTAATACTCAGTAACAGTAGAGTGGGCAAAGTTGGCCTGATGACTTATGCTTCGAGAAGTGATCGCAAAATCTTCAATCTGACTCGCCAATATAACCCCACAATCCAGGCATGTGATCCGATAAATGGAATCTAAACAATGCAGCAAGAGAATGACAGATTTAACTCTAGAAACTAATAACTCTAACTTCCTGATGGGCAGCTGCACTCAACCAATAGGTAGCATCGTAAAATCCTAGCAAGCCATGTAGAAATGTCCCAATGGTGAGTAATATAAACAGTGGTAATTAACTCACTATTGCAATCCAAATGGGAAACTGAATTATTCCCACGAAATTGAAATCCATCGAAAATATGAGAGGATGTCGGCATCCTTGGCAGTGGATCATGGTGGGACCATGTTCGACCAAATAATCTCATGCTTATTTAAGTGTATCTCATCCCTTCTACAGGGATGCAAGAAGTGAATGGTGCAAGAATAGTTGCTGATGCTATTGAGACAGTGTTGGAAAACTGCTAGCTTGGGGGATACACGGACTAATGGATTAACAGTAGCCACTGGCAGAAGTGAAAGTGATCCGTGCACTGCTTCTATTGGAATAACCAGCAGCCTGGAAAACAAGGTGCATGGGATTCCAGCGACTGCTGGGAGTCATTGCGGAACAAGTAAATAAATAGGCTGTGTTAGGTTAGCTAAGAATAGGAACAGATGCATGTATGCTTCCGTGTACATCAATGCTAGGAGTTTGGTAAATAAATTTGATGAATTTGAGGTGTTGGTCAAAACATCAAAATCAGATACTGTTAGGATATCAGAGACAGGATGTCACACAGATATAAGGAATGCAGAACTGGGATTTGGGAAGTACAATGTGTACAGGAAGGATGGACAGGATAGGAAGGGAGACAGGGTTATGCCATTAGTAAAGAAATATATAAAATCTAAGGATATACAGTCAGTCGACATGGCTGGACAGTGCATGTAGAGTCGAGTTTGATGTGACATAAGCACTGGGAAAGCCAAATTGAGAGTAGGAGTGTGTTATAGGCCTAATGACTCTGATGAGTATAATAAACAGCTGTACAGAGAAACAGAGTGGGCCAGTAAATCAGAGTGTCTTATAATGGGGGATTTTAATTTCCCAGATATTAACTGGAATTTGTGCGTTGGTCACTCGCACACTAGCAAGGCTTTTGTGGATTTATTGGATGATTGTTTTCTACAGCAGCATGTTCGGGAGGCAACTAGAGGGCATAATACAATTGATCTGATTATCAGTAATGATTGTTCATGCATTAAGAATGTCGGGTTTACTCAAAGAGGTAACTACCATCAGGGGTAAAGGGAAGGGTTTTTGCTTTCGTAAAGGTGACTACGGTGGTCTGAGACAGTATTTAAATTCTACACAGTGGGACCAACTGATGATGTTACCAACCACAAATTCAAAATGGGAAGCACTCAAAGAATTAATCTTGGAAGCTACTAGGCTTTTCATACCAACTAAGAAATATCGTTCAAGGTTCAGGCCTAAATGAATGTCAGGTGAACGTGTGGCAGAAAAGAAAAATGCATGGGATACATATAAATTAACAGGTGACACAGAAGCCTATGATAGATATAAGCTGGTCTGTCACAAAGGAGGTTAGACAGGCAAAGGCAGATTACAAGAAAGCTTTGGCAAAGGACGCAAAGAAAAACAGCAAAGAGTTCATTACTTATGTAAACTCCAGGAGGAAGGGGATGAATCAGATTGGTCCATTTGATATAGCTGATTCAACTGTTAATGATCCTGCTCAGGTAGCTAACAAACTAAATTGAGTATTTTGCATCTACATTCACAAATGAGAAGTTATTCAGAGAGGGGAATGCGAGAAGTGAATTAAATTTCAGTAATGAGCTAGATGATTTTGTAATAACCGAGAGCAAACTGGAGGAGAAATTGTTGAAGATAAACATAAGAAAGGCACTTGGGGTGGATGGGATCTATCCAGTTTTATTAAAGGAGGCAGCCAAGGAAGTAAGCAAACCCTTAGCCATAATTATGAGAGCTTCCTTCATTTGCACACCTTCCTTGGACTCAGAGGAGGACCCCCATGGACCTCCCCTGAGTCCAAGGAAGGTGTGCAAATCTATCACCAATTCGCAAGGGGGGGGGTCAAAAGGTGACAATTGGAGGTGTGCAAATCTATCACCAATTCATAAACGGGGTTCACAAAAGATGACAAAAGATGTAACTATAGACCTGTCAGTTTAACTTGTGTTCCGGGGAAAATAATGGAATCACTGGTTAAAGAAGCATTGCAGGATCATATAGACAAGACTGTAGTAATAGTTAAGACACAGCATGGATTTATTATAGGGAGGTATTGTCTGACCAATTTGATTGGATACTATGATGGGGTTCACAAAGGAACTGGATGCAAAGAATAATTTTGATATCATATCATAAATTTTTATATAAGTTTTGCAAATTGCAGTGTCTGGAGACTAGGCACCTGTGAGGTGATCTGATTGAGGTGTATAAAGCCTTGAATGGTTTCAGCATGCTTGTTTTCAGCATGCTGATGGGATTTTTCCACTTGCTCAGAATAATCGCCTGAGAGGGCATAAATTAAAATTGAAGAAAGACAATTGTAGGATAGATGTGCGGAAGTTTGCCTTTAGCCAGCAGGTGGTTGATTGCTGGAACAAACTTCCATCTGTCGCTGTAGAAGTTGATAGCTTAAATAGATTCAAGGCAGAACTAGACAAACACTTGGAGTGAGTGGATGGGTGAAATGAGAAGGGTTTTTTTTTTTTTTTTTTTTTTTGGCTGATGCTATATAAGCTTGCTTTCTTGCATCATGTGCCATTACTAATGCTAATGACAGATTTAACCCTGAAAACTAATAAATACAACTTCCTGAGAGGCAGATGCACATGACCAATATGTAGCATCATAAAATTCTAGCAAGACATGTAGAAATGTCTCAATTGTGGGGAATATAAACAGTGACAATTAACTTACTATTGCAACTCAAATGGGAAACTGAATTATTTCCATGAAATTGAAATCTATCCGAAATATGAGAGGGTGTCTGCATCCTTGGTGGTAGAATCACAGTTGGACCACGTTTGACCAAATAATCTCATGCTCTGCTATGAGATTGTCCTGGTGCATGTAGTGACTTATAATTAGTCTACTGTTCTTGTCACTTTGATTTTCTGTTACCGAGGTCTCCAAATGGGAATCCACATGCTCCACCTCTAGATAGTTATAAGAGGACAAGGAATTGAGATATTGCAGGAACAGGACCTCTGAATTGTGGGGAATTACTTGTGAACACATCATCCATATATCTTCACCAGAGCCTAACTGGCACTGCACTGGCAGATTCAAAAACGTCTTCCGTCAAAGTATATTAGCTACGGGAACACCCATAGCTATACCCTGAATCTGCTGGTACATAGAATCACAAAACATAATTGTGCAACCAGATAAACAAATATTTAAAGCATTACAAATATCATTGTGTGTGTGTGTGTGTGTGTGTGTGTGTGTGTGTGTGTGTGTGTGTGTGTGTGTGTGTGTGTGTGTGTGAGAGAGAGAGACTGATTATTTCAGAATATTTAATACTGTTTATGTTGCCAAACATTAGCATTCGTGTTGTTAATACTTTCAATTTTAAATTTTGGTTGAGGGAGGTATAACTGATTGGTTTGTGTATTGCTTGATTGATTTTGATTTTTGCGGCACAAAAACAGCAAGGCTATATATAGTGCGCCTTGTGTATTGCTTTTGCATACGCAAACCTGAGAATGATGCTTATAACTGGTGAAAATTTCTTAATTTCAGTTCAACTGAGCCCTCTTTTAAAAATTAGTACAGCCGAAGCTCTTTATAGTGACCCAACTTTAACATCCCACATGTTATAATGTTCTATGTGGTTAGTTCCAGCCAATTTCTCATTATCCTAATGCTATTTTATGAACAATCGATATAATGCCCTTCTGATATAACAACCATTTTCTCATTACCGGGGGGGGGGGGGGTCATTATATAGAGCTTCAACTGTACTGTGTTGCCTTTTCTTTTCTTTTCTCTTCTTTGGGTACGGCTGGCTAACAGAAACCTTAGTTAATAGTAGAAGAATGAATAATAAAGATAATGAATTTGCTATTTTTAAGGAAGAATGCAATTTATTTACATGATTACATGAATTCTAGCCATTGGCAGAACACAAGCCTTAATTCTCTCACTGCTGTCTTAAAGAAATCATGAATTAATATATTGTATAATTACCTGGCAAAAGACCTCTAACTTGAAGTTGACCATTTGGACCTTGGATAATTTGTATCTGTGTGCGTATTGGAGAACTTTGAGTTGGTTGTGCTTGAACTACAGCAGGTCTAAGAGCCTTAAAAAAATAATAAAAATATTATTCATATATAAATATTTACATATACAGGATGTGGCCTGGCAAACTAGTGGGTTTTATTTTGCAGTATCACAATTTACATAAATTTACACAATTTTGTGAAAAAATTTTATTTAAGAGTATAAATAATGTAGTTTTAGTTCTTAAAAACTAAGACAGGTAAATGTGCTCACTCATCTTTCTCATTTTTGCTGAAAATTTTCCAAGTCACGACAAGTTTTCATTTCCACAAGAAAACTCATTTACAGTGAGGATGGAAGACCTTTGAGACCATACAATGTTAACAAATCTTGAAATATGATTGGGAAACAGGTTATATAAGATTGCATAGCAAATAAGCAAGAGCTGCTGTTCTGTCTTGTTGAAAATAGATAGTGCTGCGATTTGTTCTAGTCTTGAAATTTATTTTATAAAAATATTTGTAATGAATGAATGTATCATCCTGTAAATTCAGTGTCCTCCTTAAAAAAAATAAAAGTAGAGAGAGCCCACTGATTCTGAATGTGGTAACCTTCAGACTGTGCAATGGTGTTTATTTATTTTTTTTCCCCATGCAATTCTCTAGGCTTTCTTTTCGAACTGCATGAAAATAGTAAAGTCATCTGAAGGAGAGAATTTTTCATTATTGCCCTTCGAATATCAGATTGAATGATGAAAATTTATTATATTGTGGTATGGAAAATTTTCAGCATAGATTAGAGAGCAGCATTACTAATGAGGGGGGGACACATTTATCCAACTTAGTTTTTAACAAATAAATCTGCATTATTTATACTGTTAAATAAAAACCACTAGTTTGTAGTGCCACACCCCGTATAAATAAAAAAATTAAACTAGCAGAACTTTCCATTTGTTTAAAATATGAAATTAACGAAGTCTGCAAAAGGATAAAGAATACAGATTGCTCATTCCAGATAATCTCTCATGTAGAAATACTAGCATCATGAGCTTGCCATAGTACTGCACCACAAATAAATGGCAATTCCCTAACATGACGAGTATTGCTATTTATTTGTAATGTAATACAGCAGTCGATAGTTATATACACCTTTCAGGCAAGTGGGCAGGCATCTTATTAGTGTCCACCCAACAACCAAATTCTGATTAAAATCATGATATGTAAAAAATACCAAACAGTAACAATGGAAATTTAAAAAAGAGAGAAAAAAAAAAAAAAAAAAAAAAGGTGAAACAGCTTCAGTTCTCTATTGCAATATTCACAAATAAAACTGTGCTATTGCTCATTGGTAAAAGGGTCTAAGAAAACTAAGTGAATTACAAATAAACTGCATTTTCCTGACAACAGATACTATTATAATGTGGTGCCACCAATGCTTCTCAATCCACTTACTTCATACTGTTCCTAAAAGGTAGTCAAAGCTTAAAGCAGTATCAAGACTATTAGGTTCTGCTTTTTAGCATTACAGTGAACAATGGTTTCAATATGCCTCCTGACAAATTATGGAAAATGATGCAAGAGATTACCTAAATGATATATGTAGATATAAGAAACCAATCACCAAATACAATATAAAATTCAATGGGAACTGATTAAGAAATATTCTGAAATAATAGACCAGTGATGAGGGAAAATTCTTTTGAAAGGCCATCACATTGACAGTATATTATCATATCCCTCTGCCAATGTTTTAAATCAGGAATTACTAAAAACAGTCCAGGCCTGTAAGCAACAAACAAGCATCATCAAGTCTTTGAACAAATGCAAATATGCAAGGTTTTCATATCAACGACCTCTCATCACCTCATAGGAAGAAACACAAATTAGGGGGATTAAGAAGAAAAGAATATATACTGGTTACCTCAACTTGCCTTAGATGTATGGATAAAACTGTTTGGAGATGAGAATATACCTTTGGTGTAGTATCAGATCCCATAAGGTTGGAAATCAATATCTATAATTGCAGATGTGATTCCAGAATATGATCACATAAAAAGGTGTTAGCAGCAGGAGGAAGTGGGGGTATATTTATTTTTATTATTTTTAAATATAGCTGTTCACTTTATTTTGTTTAAGTCATACTGGTCTGAGCAGGACCAGATATAACAGTGGGTCTTAGTGAGGTGGGGGGGGGAAACAGTGGCAGTAGATGAATATTTCTGTGCCACACTCTTGCTTAGTTTCAGGATTTACTTCTGTGCAAGAATGACTGCAATTCATATTTTTACTTTAAATGTTTTGGCATATTAATTCACTGAGTGCCAAGGCAAGGTATATGTGCTTTTCCAAGCAACATGTCGATCAAGTGAACTCACTAAAAGGGCGCTCTGGTCACGGAAGAGAACAGTCGGGGGATTTTTGGCTGCTGTAAACGGATAAGTATTTTTACCGTTTTATTCCTTGTTAATTAACATAATACATTGTGTTTTACAGAGATATTAAATAGGTTTAGCAGTGTTCATTAGCTTCTTATTTTGAATTTAACTAGAGATTTTCGGGAGTTACGACTCCTGGTGTTGGCGCCAATATTGTTGAACTAGCCGCCATATTGTAGTCGATAAGAATCATCGTAATGTACTCGAACTGATAGTGTAAGGTATAACATCAAAATAGATAGCGTAATATGAAGAACTGTATTAGGAATCTCTTAGCTTATTATAGTATTATCAATTAATCAAAAATATTATTAATCTTATTAAATTTCATTGTTAATTAAATTGTATTTAAACTGAAATCATGACCCAGACTAGAGCTGCGAAGCAAAGATCACAGGCTAGCTAGAGTACTGTGACATGGGGGAAAAACGAAGGGGCCAATTCTTCAACGAATCATACAGAACATGATCTAGCCAAGAAGGATGCCATTGTATGTGCTAGGTGTCTAGAGTGTCAAGAAATTAGGTACCAAGTCAGCATTCTGATGGGCATCTATGAGAGCTTGAGATCTAGGGTAAATGCCCTTGAAGAAATTAATATGAGGGCTCATCAAGCATCAGGCTCACCAGCTCAACTTCAGAGCTCACTCCTATGCATCAGGCAACACAGAGGCAATCTCCAAGGAAGAATGCGCTGGTCCACAGGAACTAGTTATTGTTGGTGACTCTATTGTCAGCGAGACGGGGAATTTACTATGCAAGAAGGATAGGTGGAACAGGACCAGGGTATGTCTGCCAGGGGCAAAAGATGATGATGCCGTAGAGCAGATATCATCTTTTAAGGGTATAAAAGGTGATGTTGTACTCGTTGGAACTAATGACATTAAGAGTATGAGATTTGCAGATTAACTCAACAAGTACAGGTCGATGTTGAAAAAAAGTTGCGAGTTACGGTTGAATGTGAAAGTGTCTGCAATTGTGCCCAGAGATGATAGGAGGGAGTATTATAATGTGAGCCTTGTCAATCAATTCGGCTCTGGAGAGATTGTGCAAGGCTCAAGGGTTAGAATTTTTTCCAGCCTGGTCTGTGCTTGTTGACAACAGAGACTGCTTCTACAGGGATGGGGTACAATTAAATATAATAATTAAATAGAAAGGATGCAAGAATATTTGCTGATGCTATCGAGGCAGTGTTAGGTGGGTCGGAAAACTGCAAGCTTCTGGGGATACACAGACTAAAAGGTTAACAGTGGCCACAGGCAGAGGCAAAGTGATTCTTGCACTGCTTCTATTAGAATGATTGTTTGTTATTGGGTTTTTAGGAGCATTAGCAACTAAGGCCATATTGCTCCGGGATATGCGGTGGTCATTCCCTGACCTTTCCGCATTCTCCGTATTTGGTGGTGACAGGCTCAAACCCCGGTCTAATCAAGAAGCGTGTGCTATGCACTGCTGCTCCTTCCCACCTGGCTACGGAGGCGCCGCCTATTAGAATGAGCAGCAGCCTGGAAAGCAAAGCAATGCAGATTTCCAGGACTACTGGGAGTCATAGCGGAATAAGTAAATACATGGCCTGTGTTAGGGTAACTAAGAGTAGAAACGGGTGCAGGTATACTTGCATGTACACCAATGCTAGGTGTATAGTTATTAAATTTGATGACCTTGAAGTGCTAGTCAACACACCAAAGGAGATATTGTTGGGATATCAGAGATGTGGTGTCACACAGACATAAGCAGTGCAGAATTGGAATTTGAGGAGTACAATGCGTACAGAAAGGGAGGAGGGGTTATGCTGTTAGTTAAGAAACACATAAAATCTAAGGAAGTGCATCCAATTGATGTTGGTGGACAATGCAATGTTGAGTCTGTTTGGCGTAACATTAGCACTGGGAAAGGAAAAATGAGAGTAGGTGTGTGTGTGTGTGTGTGTTGTTTGGTTTTTAGGAGCATTAGCAATTAAGGCCATATTGCTCTGGGGATCTGGGGTGGTCATTCCCTGACCTTTCCACATCCTCCGTATTTGGTGGGCACAGGCTCGGACGCCAGTCTAATCAAGAAGCGTGTGCTATGTACTGCTGCCCCTGCCCACATGGCTACGGAGGCACCATGTGTGTGTGTGTGTTATAGGCCTAATGAATCTGATGAGTATAATTAGCAGTGTGCAGAGAAATAGAGTGGGCTAGTAAATCAGGATGTCTTATAATGGGGGATTTTAACTTTCCAGATATTGACTAGAACTTGTAGTTGGTCACTCGCACACTAACAAGACTTTTGTGGATTTATTGGATGACTGTTTTTTACAGCAACATGTTTGAGAGGCAACCAGAGGGAGTAATACACTTGATCTGATTATCAGCAGTGATTATTCATGAAATAAGAATTTACAGATAAAGGAACCACTGGATGACAGTGACCACAATGAACTGATGTGGGAATTAATTAAAGATGTAACTACCATTAAGGCTAAAGGGAAGGGCTTTTGCTTTTGTAACGGTTACTACAGGGATCCCAGACAGATTTTAAATTCTGTACAGTGGGATCAACTGATGATTTTGCCATCGAATTCTAAATGGGAAGCCTTAAGGGACTTAATTTTGGATGCTACTAGGCTTTTCATTCCAACTAAGAAATACTGTTCAAGGTTTAGGCCTAAATGGAGGTCAGATGAATTAATGAGGCTCATGGCAGAGAAGAAAAATGTATGGGATGCATATTATTATTATTATTATTATTAGCTATATGGTGCAAGGAAGCCTGAGGCTTATGCTGTACCAGCCAAAAAAAAAAAATCCCGAATTACCCTGAGAGAGAGAGAGAGAGAGAGAGAGAGAGAGAGAGAGAGTGAGAGAGAGAGAGAGAGAGAGAGAGAGCGAGAGCAAGAGAGCGAGAGCGAGAGAGAGAGATCAAGAAGAGTAGAAGGGAATCACCATGAAAGAGAAGAATGATGATATCCAGCTCAGGACCCTGGGTGTGCCAAGCCCATACTCACCAGATGTGAGCCCCCGGGGTTAACATATAAAGTATCAGGTGACACAGAAGCCTATACGGCAGATATAAGGTAGTCTGTAATCAATTCACAAAGGAGATTAGGCAAGCAAAGGCAGATTATGAGAAATCTTTGGCAAAGGATGCAAAGAAAAACAGCAAAGAGTTCTTTACTTATGTAAACTCTATATGGAAAGGGATGAATCAGATTGGGCCACTTAACATAGATGAGTTGACTATTGATGATCATGCTCAGATAGCTGATAAACTGAATGAGTATTCTGCATCTACATTCACACATGAGGAGTTATTCAATGAGGGAAGTGCCAGAAGTTTATCAAATTCTAACAACAAGCTAAGTCATTTTGCAATAATTGAGAGCAAAGCGGAGGAGAATTTTGAAGTTAAACATAAAAAAAAAGGCACCTGGGGTGGATCTATCCAGTTATATTAAAGGAGACAGCAAAGGAAGTAAGCAAACTCTTAGCCATAATTATGAGAGCTTCCTTGAATTCACGGGAGGTCCCCGTGGACTGGAGGTGTGCAAATGTATCAATTCACAAAGGGGGTTCATCAAAAGGTGACACAAGTAACTATAAATCTGTCAGTTTAACTTGTGTTCCAGGGAAAATAATGAAATCACTGGTTAAAGAAGCATTGCAGGATTATCTAGACAAGACTGCAGTAATAGTTAAGACATAGCATGGGTTTGCTAAAGGGAGGTCTTGTCTGACCAATTTGATTGGATACTATGATGTGGTCACAAAGAAACTGAATGCCAAAAATAATTTTGATATCATATACTTGGATTTCAGGAAAACTTTTGATACTGTTGCACATCGAAGACTGCTGTACAAATTGGAGAGGTATGGCATTAAGGGTAAGTTGCTACAATGGATAAAGGGATGGTTGAGTGGGAGATGACAAAGAGTGGTAATCGATGGACACTTCTCTTCGTGGACAAATGTTATTAGTGGAGTTCCCCAGGGTTCGGTGTCGGGCCCATTGTTGTTTTGTATATTTATCAATAATATTGATGAAGGTATATCAGGCTTAATGCCCAAGTTTGCAGATGATACAAAGGTTGGCAGGGTTGTTAATGACATTAAAGACATTATGCTACTCCAACTGGATCTAGATAAGTTGGGCAAATGGGTTGAGAAGTGGCAACTGAAGTTTAACATTGACAAATGCAAAGTACTGCATATGGGTAACAATAACCCAAGAGAAGCATACCAAATGGGTGGTACTACACTCAGGGAAGTGGAAAGTGAAAAAGACATGGGGGTAATTGTGCAGTCAAATATGAAGTTCGCTGAGCAGTGCAGACAGGGTGCCAGGGCAGGTCATGGAGTCTTGTCATTGATATATAGGAATTTTGCTAGCAGGGACAGGGAGGTGATTATACAAGGGTACTCTAGGTGTGGTCAGGCCACACATAGAGTACTGTGTACAGGTCTGGAGGCCTCATTTTAGGATGTAGAGTTGCTAGAACAAGTACAAAAAAATGGCAACAAGATTGGTGAGGGGAACAAAGGGGTGCACTTACAAGAAATGCTTAAGTTCTGCTAATTGTAGCACCTTGAGAGTAGACACCTGTGAGGTGATTTTATTGAGGCGTATAAGGCCTTGAATGGGATGAGCAAGAATCCCAAGAGGAAGAATCCCATCAGCTGAATGCTGATGGGATTCTTCCTCTTGCTCAGATTAAGAATCTGAGGGGGCATAGATTCAAATTGAGGAAAGACAGTTGTAGAATAGATGTGCGGAAATGTGTCTTCAGCCAGTGGGTAATTTATTGGTTGAACAGACTTCTATCTTTCATTGTGGAAGTTGGTAGCCTAAATAAGCTTGCTTTCTTGCATAGTATACCTCTACTAATGCTGTTGTTGTTGTTGTTTTGGGTTTTTTGGCACAAGGGCCTCCTGGGCCATATTGTGCCTTTTCTTTATTAACTTATGACTGAGTTATTAATATAATTGTTGTCAGAGGCCATTATATACATTTATGCTCTTCAAGTATCGAAACAGTGCTTCAAAATTTGCATTATTTCCCAGTATGTGTTGTAAATTTAAAGGTTCCAACAGATTGGATGCAGAATAAAAAGTGGATTTCCGGTTACTTGAATAATTAGGGCATTCTATTAGAATATGTTTGATTGTTAGCTGAGTCTGACAGAATGAACATTGAGGTGGGTTTTCTCCCATAAGCAAGAACAAATGAGTTGTATATGAGTGTCCAATACGGAGTCTTGCCAAGATCACTTCTTCACGTCTGCTTTTCCTGAAACTAGAAGTCCACAACTGAGGTTCTTTTTTAATCTGAAACAGTTTATTATTTACTTGTGTTTGCCACAGATTAGTCCATTGAAGCCTACATGCTGTTTTAATAGTGGATTTATAATCAATGTGTGGGACTTTCAGATGATAGAGTGATCTATTTGTACGATGTTTAGCAGCATGATCTGCACTTTCATTACCTGGGATGCCGACATGCCCAGGTATCCAGCAGAAGGTAACCAACTGTTTGGATGTTTGATATTGGTATAATTGAGACCGTATCTGTTTCAGAATGGGATGTTGGGAAGAAGTAGTAGATTGAATGGCAGTGACGGCACTTAAGGAGTCGGTGTATATAAGAGCTTTTTTGATTTGCTGTTTGGTTATATTATCTAGAGCTAGTTTTATTGCATACAGTTCTGCGGTATAGATACTGCATTCTATAGGAAGAGACACAGCTGTTGAAAAAGCAGAAGAGATTGCTGCAGCACCTACAGCTTCATCTGTTTTGGAGCCATCTGTATATATGTGAAATTTCTCTGCGTTTTCTAAGGCGTGGGCTTTATGCAGCTGCTGGAAGTTGTTGTTTGGCAAGGAGCCTTTTCTCCATCTCAGAAAGTAATTATCACAGAGCGGTGAGTAATGAGACCAGGGTTGTTCAGGAGGAGCTACGTCTTCAAGGATATGCTGGAAGTTAATATTCCAACTGAGCATCAGTTCTTGCAATCTAATACCCGCAGGGCGGTTTTCATTAGGTTTATTACGATATAGCATTTCATACTGAGGGTTAAACAGGTATTCCCAGCAAGGATGAGATGGAATACTTTTTATTTTTGCAGCATAGCTACATAGTAAGGATTTTCGTCTAAGGTGTAATGGCGGTTCATTTGCGTCAATATACAGGCTATGGACTGGAGATGTCCTGAAGGCACCTGTGGCTATCCTTAGGGCACTATGTTGGACAGTATTTAGACGTAGCAAGGAATTGTTTCTTGCAGAGTCATAGACAGGTGACCCGTAATCTAAGCGGGACCGGATAAAACTTTTATAAAGATGTGTGAGGGAGTGTCTATCAGCACCCCAGGAGTTAGATGACACAGCTCTTAAGATGTTTAATTTCTTTTGACAGGCCGTTCTAAGGTAGGCTACGTGATTGGAAAAATTAAGTTTACTGTCTAGATATAAACCCAATAAACGAAAATTGTTGGTAAGAGGAATCCGATTGTTTTTTAAATATATTTCAGGATCTGGATGTAATTTTCGTATTTTACAGAAATGAATTGCAGTCGATTTATTTTCTGCTAATGAATAGCCATTTCGTTGCGCCCACAATTCTATTCTGGCTATGGACATTTGAAGTTGCCTTTCAATGGAAATCATGGTTTGTGACTGGCAAGAGATAATCAGGTCATCGGCAAACATGTATGATTCAACTGTTTTTGGTATGTCTTGTGTTATATTTGTAATTCTTATTGTGAATAGTGTTGCACTCAAGATGGAACCCTGCGGTACACCCTCCTCTTGTTCAAATGATTTGGATATAGCGTTCCTATATCTGACCTGAAAAGATCTGTAGTGTAGGAAATTTTGTATAAATTGTGGTAACTGCCCCCTCAGACCGAATGATCGAAGATCCTGAAGGATACCATATCGCCAAGTGGTATCAAACGCTTTCTCAATATCGAGATTGACCATAACCAGATGTTGTCTCTTGATGAAAGCATTGCGGATATTTGTTTCTGCTTTAATCATCACATCTAAGGTTGAGTGGTTTTTCCGAAAACCATACTGATTTCGGTTTAGCAGATTGTTTGTTTCCAGAAGCCACGTTAACCGCCTGTGCACCATTTTTTCTAAGACTTTGCCTAAACAGCTAGTCAGCGATATCGGCCTGTAATTATTCGGTATGGTATGATCCTTACCTGGCTTAGGAAAGGCTAGTACAATTGAGTGACGCCATGAGTGTGGATAAGTATTTTCTAAATAAATTCGATTGTAGAATTTCAATAGGGAACTTATTGCTTTATTATTTAACTTTTTTAACATTATATAGCATACTCCGTCCGGGCCGGCAGCAGTACTTGATGTTTTGTTTAGAGACTCAAAAAGTTCCTTTAACGTGAATGGCTGATTGTACGGCTGAGATGCCTTAGTATAAAAATTTATTTTATGTTGTTCTGCAGATGCCTTAATTTTTTGGAAGGTTTGACTGTATGTGGACACTGCTGATATACTGGCGAAAGACTCAGCTAATGCGTTTGCTATTTCTTTTGGATCAGACAAGTCTGCTGTCCGTATCCTTGTTTATGGTGGAAGCAAAGTCTATCCAGGCATCTTTCTTTGCTTTTCTTCTTTTTTGGCGGAAATTGGCCTTGAGTTTTTTAAAGTTAATAAAATTAGCAGTTGTAGGAAATTTTCTGAAGAGATTCCAAGCTCGATTTTTTGTCTGTTTAGCATTTGTGCATTCCTGATTCCACCAGTAGTGTCTCTGTCTGCGTTTCCCAGGTAAAGATTTTGGTATTGCAGAATTCGCAGCTTGTAATATTTGATTTGTTATATGATCGTTGACACTATCTATGGGCTGAGACTGGATTATCTCATCATCAAACTGGATTAGGGAGGAAAATTTATGCCAGTTTGCCCTATAGAATTTCCACGTGGATCGCTGCAATGGAGATAAGTTTACTTGTGTTTGAATACTGCAAAGAATCGGTAAGTGATCACTGTTTAGCGGGTTATCAAGAACTGACCACCCCATATTGGCATAAATGGAGGGAGAGCAGATTGAAAGGTCTATTGCAGTCATGGATCCTGTAGTAAAATGGACATATGTGGGTTCACCAGTGTTTAACAGAGTAAGGTTATGAGTATCAAGCAGCAATTCTATTATTTTACCCCTTTTGTCAATTTTTGGCGATCCCCATAGAGGATGATGAGCATTAAAGTCACCCAGTAAGCAGAAAGGAGATGGCAGCTGATCTACTAGCTTTTCTAAATCATCTGAGGAGAAAGCAAAATTAGGAGGGAGATATATAGAGGCTATTGTAATGGTGATACCAATTTCAATGCGCACTGCCACTACTTCAAAAGGAGTTTGGAGGGATACATGCTTGGATGGAATGTTATTTCTGACAATGATAGCCACCCCTCCATGAGCTGGCGTGTCAATGCTCCTATCTCGTCTAAAAATGGTATAATTTTTTAAGGAAGGGCACACTCGTGAATTTAGAAGGGTTTCCTGTAAGGCTATGCCAGCTGGTTCATACCGATCGATTAGATCCTGTAAATCATCTTTTGAATTTCGAAATCCTCTGCAATTCCACTGAAGGATTTTTTCCATTATGTGGTTTTTTGTGTTGTTTTCGATTCTGACTGTTTTTTAGTTGCAGCTTGCTTGTATCGATCAATTTTTGCTTTGTCTTTCCTGGGAAAAACGGGTCGGATCACATCCATCTCATCACTTGCATGTAGTTCTAAAATTGTATCTTCTGCTTCATTATGTTCATCAATGTCCATTCCGGTGGTGGATGTTTGCGGTTTTTTGGTTTCTGTTACTTTTGGTTTTATTGTTGAGGAGGCCTCCGTTGGTATGGTGATTGGGGTATTATTGGACTGTTCACTTGTTTTTTGTGTAGGACATTGTTTTGAAACAGAAAGCAACGAACGTGCCCAGTTCGCAATTGATATATTTGGAGGAATCGATACTTCAGTTTGGATCCCTACAGACTGTGAAGATTGAGTTGCTGCGGCATATGTTTGCTTTGTCTCTGTTTTGATTATCTGTCTTCTTGCCTCTGAGTATGTCACTTTGTTCTCTACTTTATATTTTTGAATTTTTTTTCCTTGCTTCCATAATTCACATGTTTTTGAGAAAGCTGGGTGGTTACCCTTACAATTTGGACAATGCGGAGTGGTAGTGGCACAATCAGATTGGTTATGGTCTTTTGACCCGCAGATGGGACATACTGCCTCACCTCGACATGCAGTCTGGGAGTGTCCATATTTTTGGCATTTGTAGCACCTGATGGGATTCGGAATGTATGGTCGGACACGGCAATGAAGGTAGCCTGCTTTCACAGATGTTGGCAAGTTAGGAGTGCTAAAGGTAAGAATTATGCTTCTTGTTGGAACGAGTGTACCGTCTTTTCGGGTCATGATTCTCCTTGCTTGGATGACTTTTTGATCGTGTAATTCTTGGACAATTTCCTCCTCTGATACAAGTAATAAGTCCCATTCTGTTATTACTCCCTTTGAGGAGTTTAAGGTGGCATGGGGAGTAACTTTTATTTGGTGTCCTCCAAAAGTTGTGAGCTTTAATAGCTTTACAGAATGTTGAGGTTGAGATGTTTCTATTAGAAGATCACCTGATTGAAGTCGCCGTACTGATTTAGGTGAACCAGCAGCAGACTCAATGCATTTCTGCACTAGAAAAGGTGATAATTTGCTCAGGGGCTGATCTGATAGAGAGTGAAAGATGAGGAAGGCTGGTATCTCCTCTTTAGGTGTTGTTTTCAACCTCTTTGCTTGAGAATAGTCATTTTCATTGTCACTTTTATTTGCTAGTCTTGAGCTCGATGGCTCTAAAGGTGGAAATGAACTGTTTTCCATCTTTGCTCCTTTCAGCCCTGGGAGAGTGGATTTCTTCTCCCAGGTTACCGGCCCCGCCACGGGGAGGCAGGAGCAGTGCCGCTAGAGTGACCAAGCGGTATAAGGGTTAGTACGTTAGTTTAAAAAGAAAAAAGAAAGGTGGATTTCCTTTCTTAAAACTTGCTTACAATTTGTAAGACTAAGTTATTAATTAAAGACAATGTAAAAAACTTTTTAAACTAAATAAGAACTTTGGCTCTGAGTAAACGCTTTATGAATCACTCTGAAATTCGCTTGATCACTATAACGCTTGGCACCCGGGGCCTCTACTAATGCTAATGTTAATGTTATTATCTGTTCTAGGATTTGAGCTGGAAAAAACTATTTCACAGTAATAAGAATTTCTAGTCTGAGCTTCAGCTTCTGAGGAAAAATAAAAAGAAGTTACCCTGCTCACAAATCAACTACAGTCTTAACAATTCTAGCTTTTGTATTAAAATCTTAAATCTTAAATTTTGTTGAATAATATTTCTGACATCCTTTAATAATCTAACGGATATGTAAAGCTTAAACAACACAATAGATATGACAAATCAGTTTATGTCAGCAAAAAAAAATTTGATTTTAAAACACTGAGCTTCAAAACAAACAAAAATGTCAAATTCCCATCCAGAGTTCTCTCTCTCTCTCTCTCTCTCTCTCTCTCTCACACACACACACACACACACACACACACAATAAAAATTATGCACATGGGCTGAAGTGCCAACTGAGGTATAACATCAATAAATGCAAGGTACTGCATATGAGCAGAGATGTCAGAATAACATACCAATTGATATGTTATTCCAAGATTACTTCTGCTTATATTCAGAACAATTGAACCTGAAGTGTGGAGGTGAACAAAAGATATCCTGGTGGGGGAGGGCTCATGCACAATCCAACATGAAGTTCTCTAGACAGCACAGACAGGCTGCTAAGATAGCTCATGGGGGTCTGCCAATGATATATAGATATTTTTTTCTGCAGAGACTAGGTGACTATCACATTCCATAAGGCAAAGGCTAAGCCACATCTTGAGTACTGCATACAGGTCTTGAAGCATTTTAAGAAAGCTGTAAATCTGTTGACCCAGGTGCAGAGTGTGCATCCAGGTTAGTCAAGGACACAACACGATACATTTACCACAACAAAAGACTCTAGTTCTGCAAATTGCAGCACTCAGACACGCCTGAGAGGAGACCTCACTGATGGCATCCTTACTCTTAACACACACACGCGTGGGAGGGACATAAATTGAAAAAGGATGATTGCAGGATAGATCTGCAGAAATTTGCTTCTAGCCAGAAAGTAACCGATTGCTAGAAGGACCTTGTGGAAGTGGATAGTTTGAATAAATTTAGGGAAGCATTACACACATTATTATATGAGATGATCAGACATGGTTGATGTGTTTTTTTTTTTTTTTTTGCTGCGCATGCACGCACATGGTGTGTCCATAAGTTAGGAAATTATATTGAATAACTTTTGATGAAATTATGTACAGTAGGCTTTCGAAATAACCACCTTCGGGTTTTTGTTTTTCCGTTTTTGGAAAAATGGATTTATTTATTTAATGCAGAAATAATGACGCCAAATAAGAAATAGTGAGATTAAGAATGCAATTTTATTAACTGCACATAAAAAAACAAACATGTTGACGATTTAATGTTATATTCTGCGATTAATACACTAGTGCTTACACTGCATTCTATTTTCTTTATTTTATCAAGTTTGCACAGGTAGCACAGTGGTATCTTCACCATCCGACATCAGGTGGTAAAGGCCTGGTTTCTAATCCTATCGATGACGAGAGGAACTTTTATAGGCTTTTTTTCACTCCGTGGCTGAGTTAGTGGGTCTCAGGCATAGATAGAAAGGTTCCTCCCCAGAAACTGGGGTTTTTCATCCAGCAAAATGAGCAGAGAACACATGCAATTCAGAGATACAATACACATGGTATATGAATTAATATTCCGGGTGACCCTAATGTAATAGTTTGGATTATATCAAATTTGTCAGTAACTTTAATGTTGTTGTTCTTTTCTTCTCTGTATGAAGTTTATTAACTTTAGATGCCATTAGTAAGGGGTTTTTAATTTAAAATAAATGTAAAACAGAGGTATAATCCATGATATCAGTAGAGAATTCACTCTGAAAATGGTGAACATAAACAATATAGTAATCACATGATTTGCCGTTTTCTTTTTTCGCCACTGCAAGACATCTGCGCTGTATGCAAACATCTCATCTCAATGTGCTGTTATTTCGACAGTCTTCTCCATAATATATTTGGAGATACATGAGAGACTGCTAAATTTTTTTTTTTTTTTAATTTTTATTGTTTCAGGTTAATTTTAACATAAGAAAATCACTAAGAGCCTTATAATGAAGGAACAGATTGAAATTGTAGTTTCATGCAAAATGTGAAAATGCTGCAAAAACTGCACTAGTTAAAGTAAACCTGCACTTGGACCTATACCAAATAAAAACAATAAAAACTGCAAAGAAAATTGTGAAGCCTGATGAGATGGGATTAGAGCACAAGCTACCAAAACATGGTAGAACATGTTTCTCAAATACATCTGCAAAGTTTGAACCTGTAAAGATTTGGATATTGAAAGAAGTCCAGAAAAATCTGAAAGAAAGCAAAGGTTGTAACTTAAAATACTTAAAACATGCTTAAACAGAATCATAAAGGAAATTAAATATAAGGTTTAGCATCTTATGTTGCAACAGAATTTGAATGAGGATGACTCAGAGCATTGGAATCTGATGAATGATTTTGGCCACGAATGTTGCAAATCCAGACGTTGATAATGTTTCATAGACTGATGACGCCACAATTAAACTAAATGGAACTGTTAATCACCATAAGTATGTTTATCACTCTTCACAATCCCAATTTATTCTTTAACAAGGATTTAAATGCTCCTGGCTTAACGGTCTGGGATGGAATTTGAACGTGAGGAACTTTATCTTTTGAGGGAACTGAGACACGGGAGAAAGCCATGAGAGACTGCTAAAAGACAAATTCATGCAGGGTGGAGTACCAGCTCACTATGCAAAAACGACACACAAATTCTTAGATGTAAAGTTCCCAGAGAGTGATGGGTAAGATGGTGTTTCATTGAATGGCCACCATGCTCTTCTGGCTTTAACATCTTGTGATTACTTTATGCGGGAATTTTTAAAAGGATAAATTATTTAGTAATAATAAGTACTGGTCTCTGCTGGAGTTTTAGCAGTCAATAGAGAATTTGAGGACACTTGTGAAGAATTGCATCAAAAAAAAAAAAAAAAAAAAAAACACACTACAATTTTGTAAAGTGATGGCCATAATGAAAAAAGATGTGATTTTTTTTTTTTTTTTTTTAAGTTTATGTATGCCCCTTTGTGTTGGCATTAATTAAAATATATATTTAAACCAGCTGATTATTTACAGTAAAACATGTTTCCTTACTTATGAAGCATGCGCAACAAATTCTGGGATGTATTGTAGGGTCCAATTTATTCTAGAGATATCAAATATCAAAATGTTTGTGGAGTTGTGGGGAAACCCCAGAGCTACATTACAAATAACACTATATCAAAATGTTTACAACAATCAGC
Organism: Mastigoproctus giganteus; assembly: GCF_048544385.1. Classification (NCBI taxonomy): domain Eukaryota; kingdom Metazoa; phylum Arthropoda; class Arachnida; order Uropygi; family Thelyphonidae; genus Mastigoproctus; species Mastigoproctus giganteus. The sequence goes on along the minus strand of NC_143584.1, from coordinate 93,239,541 downwards.
TGAAGTAGTTTCTTTAATCCGAGATAAATGGCAAATGTGCCAAAATCAGAGTAAATATTTTAATTTACTATGATTTGAGTAATGCAACACATTGTTGCTTTACTCAAAATAATACAATCTTAAAATGAAAGGGAAGCCTTTGTTTGTATCCTCCACTCCTACAAAAAAAAAAAAAAAAAAGTTCATAATTATGTAGTAGGATCTCCAGAATCAGTGGAGCTGGTTGGTGATTAAAACAATGCAAACTCAAGCTTATATACAAGGCAGTTTTAACAGTGATTTGGTACGCTGCTGGTATACAGTTTACTCAGGATGCAATCATCCAAAACAAAAAAGCTTGAACCCATTCAGAGATTTCTAACAATAATTGGAGCCTGCTGCAATGTCATTACTCCTGCTCTCCAAATGCTGGCCGACAGTCCCACTGGACTTTCAGGCAGTTCACAGAGGTAAGTACTACAAAGTCAAGAAAAAATACTAATATAATTCATGGGCATTATGCTTGACTGAACAACATCAAGATAGAAAGAAACCAAATAACAGCAAAACACCACCAAAAATGGCAACAACCAAAGGTGCTGTTACCTGAAAATTCCTGCCACATCTCGATAATCAGTCATAGGACTCCTCCTGGTATGTGCCCAGCCTTTGCTATACATCCTTTCTTATGAGGCATGGCTCTTCTAATGCCAGATTGTTCAGCCTAGGACTCACTCACTGGCAATCCTTTTTGTTCCCATGGCACCGATGAGGCATGGCACATCTTCTATACGATTGCACAATATATGACAGCACAAGGAAAAACATATGTGAAAAAGAGAGTCAAAATGAGACACAAAAGAAGAGATAGCTGTGGAGCAGAAGTTTTGAGAACAAGTGGGGAAATAACATCAGTAGCTGGAGACTTCTTGACATCAAGGTTGTTCACAATTTTCCCAACATCCTGATGCTGGAGGACTACAGGAGGCACTGAGTGAAATATGACTGATATATCAGGAGGTTTAGTTTGTTATTTTGGAGCATTAGCAACTAAGGCCATATTGCTCTGGGGATATGCAGTGGTCATTCCCTGACCTTTCCGCATTCTCCGTATTTGATGGGCACGGGCTCGAACCCCGGTCTAATCAAGAAGCGTGTGCTACGAAATGCTGCTTCTCCTGCCCACCTGGCTACAGAGGCGCCTTATATCAGGAGGTGATTTATCAATATCCATCAATGAAAAAATTAGAGGAAAAGTAGGATGTTAATAAGTTAGCTTTATGTTTAGCTTAGTATTCAACAGAACTATCAACCCAACAGTCCTGATGCATCCAGTATGTAACAGAAGTTGTTTCTGGCCAACGGCATTTTGTTAGAAACAAAAACGCATCAAATAACATTTTCAACAAGAAGCCAGGGTTCTACTCTTAGCTTGTTCAAAATCAAGTTTGGATTGATTAATAGCTTTTTTCTTTTCTTCTTCTTCTTTGCAACGGTTGCAAGCCTTGGCAAGGTAGTAAATGAAACTGGAAATTTGGATACAAGCTAATTGTGTTATCCTATATATTTAGCTCAAACAGATAGGCTCATTCACTGATTAAAAGTATGATATTTTAGAGTGGAACGAAGATTAAAGGAATTTATCCCCAGAAGAATAATATCACAATCTAAGCAAACATTAGGATCGGATGATTTAAAACAGAAATCCAACCAAGGAAAAGCACAACATAAACAAATGCAATTGTCCAATTTAGCATTATTGTAATGCCAAATGATATGCGGCATCCACTGGAGATAGGCCCTCCATCAAGTTGTCATCTGAAGTACCAAGAGAACCACTAACATTAACTGTGTACTATAAATGACTGTTTGGGGTAAATGATCAAAGGTGTTAAGTGTGTATGCACTAGGACTGTTTGGTATTTTAGTATACAGTATGAATCACAGCTGTACTGCTCAATATGTTCTACGTTGATAATAATATTAGTAAAATAATAAGAGGAGTTTACCTCAATATAGTGCGTAGAACACTTCCGTATGATACCCTCCAGAAATTAAAACGGAAAAAACGAAAAAAATCGACAACTTACCGGTACATTAGAGTAAAATATAAATAATTAAATAATCAATTTAACACAATTCAAATCAATTTAAAACAATTAAAAATCAAATTAACGCAATTAAAAGAATCTAACGAAAATATTCAAAACGATTTTCCTTTTAGGAAGGAAAATCGTTTTGAAATATTCAAAAATATTCAAAAAAAGAAAAATATTCAAAACGATTTTCCTTTTAGGAAGGAAAATCGTTTTGAATATTTTCGTTAGATTCTTTTAATTGCGTTAATTTGATTTTTAATTGTTTTAAATTGATTTGAATTGTGTTAAATTGATTATTTAATTATTTATATTTTACTCTAATGTACCGGTAAGTTGTCGATTTTTTTTCGTTTTTTCCGTTTTAATTTCTGGAGGGTATCATACGGAAGTGTTCTACGCACTATATTGAGGTAAACTCCTCTTATTATTTTACTAATTTTAGTATACAGTGGACCCCTGCTTTATGACTGGTTCACTATACAATCAAATAACTTTATGATGCACTCTCCATAATAAAATACAGTTCCCTATATGATATTGTGGTAAAAGCCAGCCATTGTGATTATGTTTACAAATTGAATTTTAATTCTATTAAATGGCGATTCTAATAAGCGAAAATACGAGGAATATTATCCACTGGCTATAAAAGTAAAGATCACAAATTTACAGTATTACATTACCAATTAACAAAATTAAGTCGGAAGAATATTTTCCACAGTCAGCAAAATAAAAATAAATTTATGCTTACGTACTAGCTTAATTAATACGTACTATAATATGTACACACTAACTAGTTGATATTTCTGTTCACTGACATTTGGGGGGGGGGGGATTGTAAAATTTAAAAGAGTAAAAAAGATAAGCAATCAGTACAAAGAATATGGCACGCACAAATTGCAACTTACCGTTATGTGTGCTGAGATTCAGAGTAACAAATTTACGAAGCTTAAAAAGTAGGAATGAAGAGAAGATTCTGAAAATTTATTTATGTTTTTTGTATGAGTGAAGAGGAAGGAGGAAATGCATTTCGCCATAACAACATAAAAACTTACAGAATTCCATCTATTGGTATTATAGCAAATGCAATAATATAGAGTTTACTAACCATTTATAATAGATTGCAATAAACTGGAAAGTGCAAATTGTTTTACGGTAGTGACCTCCAAAAATGTCCTCTAGAAAAATATCACAAAGGTGCTAAAAATTGATTCTTACAAACAGACAGGCTCATTACAAACCGAACGTATAACAATGAAAGTGTATTGCATTTTAATGATTTGAATTGATTTTTGAAATTAAAGTGGCTGATTCCACTAAGCAGTGATCATGTTAAACGGTGCCTACTTATTTCAGTTTACGATGGGATGGGCTTGTGATTGTCTCCAACTGAACCAAACCATGTGGCCCGGTCGGAGCGTTTACAAATGTGTTAGCTGCATTTGCATCCGTGTTTTGATTTTGCATCCTTTAGTCGAAGTGATTTTTTGTGTTGTGCTTTAATTAATATGTACAATTTACATTATAAAAATCACCTTTCAGAGAGATAAACAGCTTAGTTATATAGTGAAATTTCAATTTCCAAAAAACAATGTGTTATTGGGTTCACATTACAATATTTTCACAATACGGTGAAGTCTTTGGAACGGATTAATATCGTAAAGCAGGGGTCCACTGTATAAATTAATAAGTTGTTTAAGGTCATAATAGCAAAAGCCTCCAACATCACAACCAAGCTGGGTTCTGTGTAACTAGAAAACAAGCCAGCTGGAGTTGTGAACATTAAAAATCACCAATGGAAATTACCTCTCTGTTAGGAAAGTTAGAATGGAGAAAGCCAAGTTTCAAATAAATTTGTAAGTAATTTTTAGAGTTGAGAAAACAATAGAGGCAACATACAAAAGTATGAATTTGATAGAATGGGTAAAGAGATTTTAAGTTATAAGTTATCTAAAAGAGGAGATCTGAGATTAGGAAGTCTCTGACAAGGAATATCTGAACAGACACTGACTGTCCACTGTTTGGGCTTCAGGAATCATATGACAAATAATTATAGCAACTGGGATGAACAGAGTTGACAAAAAGTGTAAAGTGTGTTAACTGTCTGACGGCACCAGGGGTTCCCCCATCTCTGCATTGTATTCTTTGTACACATACACAGAACTCTGTGAAGGCAAGAGATTTAAAGGTGCATCTAGTGTGGAATGTTGTGTACCATTGTATCTCTGACCATTTAGCCACTGGGCCCCTAGTGGGACCCAACATTGTCCACACTTTGCTACAGGGAGTCAGGTCAGACGCCCAGTAGATTTTTGAGAGTACCGATGACTACCACCTACCTAAACATCATTGCTGACCAGGAACACCCTTTCATGGCAATGGTCTTCCCCTCTGGCAGGCAACTGTGGTGCAACTCGCCGGTAATTGGAATGCTGGTGACGAGAGTAATGTGTCACAGGTGGGTGACACATATTACAAAACACACACACACGATACATCGAACCCTGCTGAAAATGGGGCTGTGTAGCCGCAGGCTACTCCAAGTGCCCATGTTAACCACGGTTCACTGGCCACAGCGCATACAATGGGCACGCGTTGCATCAAAACTGAACCTTGAGTGGTTGGAAGAAGGTCGTCTGGTCCAATGATCACGTTTCCTGTTGCACCATGTGGACAGCCAGGTGTGTGTTTGCATCGTTTATCTGGGGAAGTGATGGCATCTGGATGCACTGTGGGAACGAAAACAAGCCAGTGGTGGGGGTATCATGCTTTGGGATGTTCTGCTGGATACCCTGGGTGCAGTCATCCATGTGCCGGGCACTCTGACGTCTACTACCTACCTAAACATCATTGCTGACCAGGTACACCCTTCACGGCAATGGTCTTCCCCTCTGGTGGTGCTGTCTTTCAGCAGGATAATTCGACATGCCACACCGCCCGGATTGTTGCAGAACACAAGGAAGACTTCCAGGTATTACCCTGGTCTCCAAATTTCCCCAGATATCAATCCCATTGAGTATCTGTGGTTTGCGTTGGAACAGCAACTCTGATCTGCGGCGTCTCAACCACAGACTTACAGGAATTAAAACATCTGCTGGTTATGTGTTGGTGCCAGATATCACAAGACACATTTAGAAATCTTGTAGCACTCCATGCCTTGCCGGGTATGAGCTGTTTTGGCTGCATGTGGAGGACCAACATCATATTAGGTAGGTGATCATAATGTTTTGGCTTATCAGTGTGTGTGTGTGTGTGTGTGTGTGTGTGTGTAAAATGGTCAACATTCCTCCATTTATACTCTAGTCTACTTATCTATATCCATTATGGTCATTGGGTATTTCTGCTATTACTGACAGTGCCACTTGTCATAATCCATACCAATTTTTTAATTATCATTCTTTTGAGCAGTTACTTTTAACTACAACTACTTGTTATGAATACATTGTGTTTCCCCCCCCTCACTCATTCATATTTTTCCCCCTCACACACCAGGAGGGGGAGTGTAATGGTGTGTAATGTAAATTTAAATACTAATGCATAATAATTAAGCTAAATAAGTAAGAACATAAACCAAAACTGATAACTGAGTTTGTAAGGAAAATCAGTGAGTTTTGCAGACTGTAGAAACTTCCTCAGATTTCAACAGAGGTCATATTTGTGAAATGAACTGGGAAGTTGAGATCTTTTTTTTTTTTTTGCAGATAACTTTGTTCTATTAGTATGACCATTCATGAATTTATGATTCAGTTTAATAAAGGAGGCAAAAGTTGGGGGCATACAAATTGACATTTTTTGATATTGGGTATCAAGAACATACATACCTATCTACTTGTCTCCTTACCATAACATGGCCTTTCTTTGAGGTGGTTCCCCCCAACATATACACTACTTGTACTCCCTCTAGACAAGTAGGCCGATTAGAGCAGCAAGACTATAACTAGTTGATTCACGTGCCTCAGAGAGAGAGTTATCAGAAGATTCATATAATAATTATAGGTTTATTGTAAAAAGACCAAGGAGGTCAAGCAGACGAAGCCGGCATATGAGAAATAATTAGCCATGTGAGTGAAAGATGGGGGGACAAGAAGTCCCCCCATCTTTCACTCACATGGCTAATTATTTCTCATATGCCGGCTTCGTGGGGTGGGGAGGGGCCACAGGTACTAATGATATTTATCTGGTCATCTTGTTTGATCAGCCTGATAAACTATGCTGGAGGCATATATAAGAAATAATTTTGAGTTTATATATTAGATTTCAGCAAAGCACTTCATGCTCTACTCTACAAGCTGGAGTGTACTGGGATTATGGACAAAATATCCTGAATTGGATTGAGGGATAATTGAAGGGTAGGAGGCAAAGCTGTTCTAATGGTCATTCTTATGAGTGGGCCAGAGTCATAAGGATTCCTAAAGGTTGTTAGAACACGGATGCTAGATATCATAAAGACTGTTTCACCATTGTGATTACTACCCTGCTGGTGACCGCGCGCGCGCACACACACACTACTGCAGATATGGAATGCAATCCTGGAGACATGGTATAAGATACCTTCTGTAATATAGGTGGAGAAGAACCAGGGTATGTCTGCCAGGAGCAACTATTAATGATGTCACCAACAGATTGTCAGATTTTAAGGGGTAAAGAGAATATTATTATTCATGTGGGGACTAATGACATTAAACGTACACGATCTGACGATTTGTTGGAAAAATATAGGATCATACTGAGGAAATGCCGTGAGCTAGGCCACAATGTCTGTGTCTGCAATTCTGCCCAGACACAATAGGAGGGATTATATGTTAAAAGCCTTGTGGATTAACTCAAGACTTGAAGGACTCTGCAAAGCTTTAGAGGTGAAATTTCTATCAGCTTGGCCCACACTTGTAGGTAGAAGGAATTTGTTTTGTAGAGACGGGATACACTTAAACAAAGGCGGTGCAAACATTTTTGCCAGTATTATTGAGGATACCTTAAAGGTTCAGACCTTTAAGGTATTCATACCCTATACATTCACTTGGAATAAGACTACAGATTGTTTTGCTTGGAAAGACACAAGCAGATCCCACAAACTCTTCAGATTGCGAGCCATCTGTATAAACCAGCAAGAATTCAGAGTGTTCGGCAAGGTGTGCTGCAAAGAGTTGCCGACATATACATGATGATGTTGTCTTTCAGCCAACTCCTAAGACTGAAGTCACAAGACAGAGATCGTATATTCCAAGGGGGAAGATCTTGCTTGACTGACGTTGATGTATTATCCAATGTGAAGCCAATATCATGAACCAGCTCTTGGATCCTGACACCAAAAGGCCGACTGGCAGTTTTACGCGTATTATATAGATTTTCCCACTGTGGCATATAAATAGATGTCCATGTAGGATGGTCAGGCAGGGATTTTATTTTTATAGCATATTGTAACGACAATTGCTGACGTCAAAGCATCAATGGTGGTTCATTGGCTTCAACGTATAGACTTTGGACAGGCGAAGCGGAAAGCCCCCGTGGCAATCCGAATGGCTTTATGGTGGATTGGGTCAAGCCACCGGAGTACAGAAATTCTAGCAGAAGAGTAAGCTTGGGAAACGTAGTCAAGTTTAGAGTGAACAAGTGCTCGGTATAGACGCAATAATGTACTTCTATCTGCTCCCCAAAAGTTGGAGGAGATAGCACTGAGTATGTTCAAACCACTCATGCATTTTGCTCTAAGCTGACGGATATGGTGTAGGAATGTCAGTTTTTTATCAAAGATAAGTCCCAAAAATTTTGTTTCTGCTACCACAGGAATTGGATTTTGTCCAAGTCTGAATTCTGGGTCAGGATGTAGATTCCGTTTGCGGCAGAAATGCATGCAAACTAGATATATGAACTGAGCTTATGTGCGCAACTGCTATTGAAGGAAAGAGATAGAATGAATAGGTTGGGGCTTTGTCTTTGTCACTGTATGCTTGTATGCTAGGCCACGTGACTGGGGTAAGGTGGGAGAACTTCCCACGTCAGTACAATCAGTAAATTTAGTTCGCCAGCTGACAGTTGGTGGCGCTTCAGTATTGTGGTGTTTCCGATTTTTTCTATTGAGTTGATACTTCTGATATATATTTTCTTTGAGTCAGTCACTAGTTGGTTAGCTGGATGTACAGCTGTGCAGTTCATATTGCTATATAGATGGAGACAAACTAACGTACGGCCCGTCAGCTGCTTTCAGATTGTGCATTCGGCCCACGTGCAATTTGAGTTTGAGACCACTGCCTTAAGGTACTACATGGCCTGATTAAATGGGTAGATATCGCACAGAGAATGAATACAATTGAACTGTGGTATGTTTTTAAAACATTAATCACAGATGCCTTGAATGCGTATTTACCATTAAAAAAATACTCCACGAGGAGGATTCCAAGTTGGATGAATAGTGAAGTTGCCACATTACTTGAGCAGAAAAAGGTGGTATTGAAAGGTTACAGAGCAATCGCACAGAGAATGAATACAATTGAACTGTGGTATGTTTTTAAAACATTAATCACAGATGCCTTGAATGCGTATTTACCATTAAAAAAATACTCCACGAGGAGGATTCCAAGTTGGATGAATAGTGAAGTTGCCACATTACTTGAGCAGAAAAAGGTGGTATTGAAAGGTTACAGAGCAATCGCACAGAGAATGAATACAATTGAACTGTGGTATGTTTTTAAAACATTAATCACAGATGCCTTGAATGCGTATTTACCATTAAAAAAATACTCCACGAGGAGGATTCCAAGTTGGATGAATAGTGAAGTTGCCACATTACTTGAGCAGAAAAAGGTGGTATTGAAAGGTTACAGAGCAATAAAAAGTACTGAAACCTATAATGGTTGATCTGTAATAGAGCCACAGAAAAGGTTCGACAGGCAAAGGCAGTTTATGAGAAATCGCTAGCAAACAGGACAAATGGGGGGGGGGGGAGATAAGGAATTCTTCACATATATAAATGCTAAGAAGAGCAGGACAAACCAGATCCGACCTTTATGTAAGGGAAAGGGGATAGTATTAAATACACCAGCTGCCGTTGCAGATGAACTCAACAGTTATTTTGCATCGATATTTACAAATGAAAAACCTTTTGTGGCAATGGGAAATTGTGGGAGCGAAGCTGAAATATATGCAATTAATGATATTGAAATTTTGCAAGATTATTTAATGAAAAACTTTCGAGCCTACAGGCCAGTAATGCTCCTGGAGTTGATGGAATATACCCTATAATCTTAAGGGAGGCGGCAAGTGAGTGCATTGAACCACTGAGGCTAATTATGCGAGCATCACTAGACTCTGGGGAGATTCCATTGGATTGCAAAAGTGCCAATGTATCTCCCATACATAAGAGTGGCTCTAAGAGTAATTGTTGTTATTATTGTTATTTGGTTTTTAGGAGCATTAGCAACTAAGGCCATATTGCTCCGGGATATGCGGTGGTCATTCCCTGACCTTTCCGCATCCTTCGTATTTGGTGGTGACGGGCTCGAACCCTGGTCTAATCAGGAAGCGTGTGCTACGCACTGCTGCTCCTTCCCACCTGGCTACAGAGGCACCCCTCTAACAGTGAAGTGGGAAATTATCGACCTGTCAGTCTGATTTCAGTGATAGGGAAAATCATGGAGGCAATGATCAAGGGTGGAATTCAGGATCATTTGGATCCAATTGAAATTCTCAAGGATACTCAGCATGGTTTTGTAAAGGGAAAATCATGTTTAACAAATCTGGTTCGCTATTTTGAAAGGGTCACTCACGAGCTGAATTTAGGGAATAATTTCAACATTGTTTATTTAGATTTCAGCAAAGCTTTTGACTCAGTCCCACATGAGAGGTTGTTTTATAAGCTGGAACAGGTTGGAATCACTGGGAAAATCCTTAGATGGAGCTGAGCTTCTTCAGAGAGACCTAGATAGACTTCAGGAATAGTCAGAAAAATGGCAGCTATGCTTTAATCCAACAAAGTGTAAGGTATTACATCTGGGAAACAGTAATTCCAAAATAACTTATTCACTTGGTGGAGTTCAACTAAACCCAGTACTGGAGGAAAGGGACTTGGGTGTTACGATACGGTCAGACATGAAATTCTCTGCGAATTGTAAACAGGTTGCAAGGAAGGCCCATGGTGTCCTATCGATGATCTATCGAACTTTTGCAAGTAGAGACAAGGGATGTGATAATCCCATTATATAAGGCTTTTGTTAGACCACACTTGGAATACTGTGTTCAAGTATGGAGACCGCACCTAAAGAAAGACATCGAGCTTCTTGAAAGGGTGCAAAGACGGGTAATCGCCTGGTGAGATTGGCAAAAGGGCATCCTTATGAAGAAAGACTTTGAATATGTGGGTTGCAGAGTTTGGAAACTAGACAACTTAGAGGAGATTTGATTGAGGTGTTTAAAGCTCTGAGAGGCATCAGTAAAATGAACGAGGACGAAATTTTCAAGATTATAAATGATGCTAGAACTACGGGATATAAATTCAAGTTACGGGGGGGGGGGGTAATATTTAGATTGGACTGCGGGAAGTTTTATTTTAGCCAGCGAGTTATAAATTACTGGAATAAGTTGCCTGCATGGGTGGTAGAGGCTGACAGTTTGGGGAGCCGACCGGGCTAGCCGAGTGGGTAAAGTACCTGCCCGGCAACCCAAAGGTCGCAGGTTCGATTCCCGCCTCGGGCTTGGATCAAAGTACTGCAAAAACCTTGGGAGGTGCAATATGGCCACAGAAACCGATGCGCCAACAACTACCAAATCAAAAAAAAAAAAAAAAAAAAAAGACAGTTTGGGGAAATTCAAAGGTCATCTGGATAGTACCTTTGGGTCAGGGAAGTGCATAGGATGATAGGTTTAATTTCCTTTTCTTTCATTAATTATTATTTATTTTTTTTTATTTTTAATCTTTTTTTTTTTTTTTGGCTGGTGCAGCATAAACCATAGGCTTTCTTGCACCATGCGGCCATTACTAATACTATATCCAAAGGCCTTATAGGTCCATGCTTAGCCAAGTGGCGGCAGTACTGTAATGAGAGGATGATATACCCACTATTAGGTAGGTGATCATAATGTTCTGACTGGACAACGTGCACGTGAAGAAATTAGGTGCCAACTCAGTGTTCTGATGGGCATCTATGAGAGTTTGAGGTGTAGGTTAAATGCCCTGGAAGAAATTAATATGAGGGGTCCATCAAGCTCTCAGCTGCCCAACTCAATGCCAAAGCTCACTCCTGTGCATCAGGTAACACAGCGGCAATCTCCAAGGCAGCATGTGCTGGTCCCACAGGAACTAGTTATTGTCGATGACTCTATTGTCCGGGAGATGGGGAATATATTATGCAAAAAGAATAGGTGGAACAGGACCAGAGTATGTCTGCCAGGGGCAAAAGTTGATGACGTTAGATATCATTTAAGGGTACAAAAGGTGATATCATTGTACATGCTGGGAATAATGACCTTAAGAGTAAGAGATCTGCAGATTTACTTAACAAGAACAGGTCAATGCTGGAAAAATGTCACGAGTCAGGATTAAATTTGGAAGTGTCTGCAATTCTGCCCAGACACGATAGGAGAGAGTATATGAGAGCCTTGTCAATCAATTCAGCCCTGAAGAGATTGTGCAAGGCTCATGGAGTAGAATTTTTTCAGCATGGTCTGTGCTTGCTAAAAGGAGAGACTGCTTCTACAGGATGAGATGAGATGAGATATACTTAAATAGAAAGGGTGCAAGAATATTTGATGATGTCATTGAGTCAGTGTTAGGTGGGTCAGAAAACTGCTAGTTGGGGGGGGGATTCACAGAATAAAAGATCAACAGTAGCCACAGGCAGAGGCGAAAGAGATTCTTGCACTGCTTCTATTGTAATGAGCAGCAACCTAGAGAGCAAGTTGCTGGGGACTTCAAGAGCTGCTGGGAGTCATCACGGAACAAGTAAATACATGGGCTGTGTTAGGGTAACTAAGAGTAAGAACGAGTGCAGGTATACTTCCATGTACACTAATGCCAGAAGTATAGTAAATAAAATTAATGAATTTGAGGTGCTGATCAAGACATCAAGGGCAGATATTGTGGGATATCAGAGACAAGGTGTCACACAGATACAAGCAAGAATTGGAATTTGGGGAGTACAATGTGTACAGAAAGGACAGACAGGGTAGGAAGGGAGAAGGGGTTATGCTGTTAGTTAAGAAACACATAAAATCTAAGGAAGTGCATCCAGTTGACACGGGTGGACAGTGCAATGTTGAGTCTGTTTGGTGTGACATAAACACTGGGAAAGAGAAAATGAGAGTAGGAGTATGTTATAGGCCTAATGACTCTTATGAATACACAATGAACATTTGTGCAGAGAAATAGAATGGGCCAGTAAATCAGAATGCCTTGTAATGGGGGATTTTAACTTTCCAGATATTGACTGGAACTTGGGGATTAGTCACTTGCATTCTACCAAGACTTTTGTGGATTTATTGGAGGATTGTTTTCTACAGCAACATGTTTGAGAGGCAACCAGAGGGAGTAATATACTTGATCTGATCATCAGCAGTGATTATTGATGAATTAAGAATTTGCAGATAAAGAAACCATTAGGTGACAGTGATCACAGTGTACTGATGTTTGTTGTTTGGTTTTTAGGAGCATTAGCAACTAAGGCCATATTGCTCCGGGATATGCGGTGGTCATTCTCTGACCTTTCTGCATCCTCCGTATTTGGTGGTGACGGGCTCGAACCCCGGTCTAATCAAGAAGCGTGTGCTGTGTACTGATGTGGGATTTACTTAAAGATGTAACTACCATCAAGGGTAAAGGAAAGGGTTTTTGTTTTCGTAAAGGTGATTACAGTGGTCTCAGACAGTTTTTAAATTCTATGCAGTGGGATCAACTAATGATGTTACCATGGTCAATTCTAAATGGGAAGTCTTCAGGGACTTAATCTTGGAGACTACTAGGCTAAATCGATGTCGGATGAATAAATGAGGCTTGTGGCAGAGAAGAAAAATGCATGGGATGCATATAAATTATCAGGCGATGCAGAAGCTTATGTCAGATGTAAGCTAGTCTGTAATGAAGTCACAAAGGAGGTTAAGCAGGCTAAGGCAAATTATGAGAAATCTTTGGCAAAGGACACAAAGAAAAACAGCAAAGAGTTCTTTACTTATGTAAACTCTAGAAGGAAGGGGATGAATCAGATTGGTCCACTTAACATAGACAGTTTGACTATTAATGATCCAGCTCAAGTACCTGATAAACTGAATGAGTATTTTGCATCTACATTCACACATGAGTTATTCAAGGAGGGAAATGCCAGAAGTTTATCAAACCCTAAGAGGGAGCTAAGTGATTTTGTAAAAACTGAGAGCAAAGTGGAGGAGAAATTGTTAAAGACAAAGGAAGGCAGCTGGGGTGGATGGGATCTTTCCAGTTATATTAAAGGAGGCAGCAAAGGAATTAAACAAACCCTTAGCCATAATTATGAAAGCTTCCTTTGACTCAGGGAGTGGAGATGTGCAAACCTATCCCTGATTCATAAAGGAGGTTCAAAGGGTGACACAAATAATTATAGACCTGTTACTTTAACTTCTGTTCCGGAGAAAATAGTCGAGTCACTGGTTAAAGAGGAGATACAGGATCACCTAGAAAAGATAGCAGTAATATTTCAGACACAGTATGGGTTTGTTAAGGGCAAGTCTTGTCTGACCAAGTTGATTGGATACTACGATATGGTCACAAAGGAACTGGATGCAAAAAATAATTTTGATACACTTGGATTTCAGGAAAGCTTTTGATACTGTTGCACATGGAAGACTGCTGTACAAATTGGAGCAGTATGGCATTAAGGGAAAATAACTGCAATTGATAAAGGGATGGTTGAGTGGGAGACGGAAGAGTGGTAATAAATGTGAACTGCTCTATGTGGACTAATCTTATTAGCGGAGTCTTCCTGGGTTCAGTGTTGGGCCCATTGTTCTTTTGTGTATTTATCAATGATATCGATAAAGGTATATCAGGCTTAATGTCCAAGTTTGCAGATGATGATGATACAAAGGTTGGCAGGGTTGTTAATGACAGAAAGGACAATATGCTACTGCAACAGGATCTAAAAAGCAGATGGGCTGAGAAGTGGAAACTGAAGTTTAACCTTGACAAATGCAAAGTACTCCATACGGGTAGCAGTAACCCATGAGAAATGTACCAACTGTGTGGTACTATACTCAGGGAGGTGGTGAATGAAAAAGATCTAGGGTAATTGTGCAGTCAGATATGAAGTTCTGTGAGCAGTGCAGACGGGTTGCCAGAGCAGGTCATGGAGTTTTGTCAATGATATATAGGAATTTTGCTAGCAGAGACAAGGAAGTGATTATCCCTTTGTATAAGGCAATGGTCAGGCCACACCTTGAGTACTGTATACAGATCTGGAGGTCTCATTTTAAGAAGGATGTTTTTTTTTTTTTTTGGTAGTTGTTGGCGCATCGGCTTCTGTGGCCATAGTGCACCTCCCAAGGTTTTTGCAGTACTTTGATCCAAGCCCGAGGCGGGATTCGAACCCGCGACATTTGGGTTGCCAGGCAAGAAGGATGTAGAGTTGCTCGAACGAGTACAGAGAAGGGCAACAAGATTGGTGATAAGGACAGAGGGGTGTGCTTACGAAGAAAGGCTGACGTTCTGCAAGTTGTAGCATCTGGAGAATAGGCACCTGCAAGGTGATCTGATCGAGGTGTATAAGGCTTTGAACGGTTTGAGCACACTCAATGCTGACGGGATACTTCCGCTTGCTCAGATTAAAAACCCGAGGGAGCATAGATTCAAATTAAGGAAAGACAACTGTAGAATAGTTTTTCGGAAGTTTGCTTTTAACCAGCGAGTAGTTGATTGCTGGAACAGACTTCCATCTGTTGTTGTTGTGGAAGTTGATAGCCTAAAGAAATTTAAGGCTGAACTAGACAAAGATTTGGAGTGACTAATGGGTGAAATGGGATGGTTTTTTTTGCTGATATCGTATAAGCTTGCATTCTTGCATCATATGCCTGCACGTTTGTTCTTAGTGCCAATTAATCAAAATTAAGTTGTATACAGCATCCCTCCTGAACAAAAAGTTTAACCTACCTTGTAATAGTATTTGTGGAATGTGGGTTTTAAACGTCTATTGGATATGTTGTACAATTGTCCCTTTCTGTACGTTGTACGTTGCCCACATTATCACCATGTCAATGAGTGTTGTCGGCCTGCACTCTGCTTCTGTGAAAAAGCAAACTGCAGAAGTTCCTAATAAATAGCTATTCTGTTCAAAAATTGTTATATTTCATTTGCAAACAGAATATGGATTTATTATACTGTAGAACTTGCATCAACTTAAAATGAGAAAAACTATATCTTCATATGTACCTAAAAAAAGAAAAAAAAAAAAAAAGGAGAGAAATAGAAAGAATAATAACATTTCTTTTCCAATAAATTTAATTACTAAACATGGAGTAACAGTAATTTAAAACAATTCATGTAACTGACCTGAGATGGTGTCTGTGGTACAACCCCACGGACCGTTAAAACAGTTGGCCTAGCTGCTGCAGAAATAGTTGGGGAGTTACTTACTGCAACAGTAGTATTAGGTCGAACAACCAATTGCTGAGATTTAGGAAGGATGGTTGCAGTAATAGGAAGTTTCACTGTTGTTGTAGCAGCAGAGGCAGGCGAGGTCAAAGTGGTTGAAGTCTGACCTAACAATTAAAATAAAAAAATAATATAAGATATTGTAAATATACATATCACAGAAAAGCTAAATGCTTGTTCTGACTAATATGTGCCTCCGTCCACAATGCTTATAATATTACAAATTTGGGGATTTACTCTTTACTGTCACTTGCTATTATTTTATCTCTCTCTCTGGGGCTGATTTGGTATAAAAATACATACTATATACACCTACTTGAACAAAAAAAAAAAAAAAAAGGAAGTGAATTTTTTTAAATAAATTAACTTACTTTGAAATATATTGCAATTGAATGTGTCAACAGAGTTTAGCTTTACACACTGTGCCATAGATAATTTTGAAGGCTTACTTGGCCACAAGTGACCACTTATTATTAAATTTGCCACTATCCTAATATAGTATTCCTGCCAAATTTGCCCCAGGGTTGCACATATAAAAGCCACATTCATCTAGAGATAAACTACTATCACCATTTATTCATAACAGCAGAGTAGAGTTGCCACCTTTTCCAAGATCTCTGACACAAAAGTGTTGGTTTTTTTTTTTTTTTTGGGGGGGGGGGAATTTCTGTTAGAAAACAAATACTAAAAGGACTTTTTATGTAATACCCATCTATACCTACCTTCTTGAAGAGATTTATAATTTCCAGTTCAGGGGTTCACCAATGCCATTCTTTAAAATAGTATGTTTCAACCTGTCTTTTGCAGAACACGAGTGTACTATTAGCACTGCTCAAATGTTCTGTGAAACATTCTGCCAAAATTGATACATCAATTTTTTTGATATTTTGATGAACTCTAAAATGAAAATGTACCCAACATGTTTATACTAAAAACAACAAATCCTTGCAATATAATTAGTTTTAATTATTGTTTCTAGTCATGAAGACAAAGTGTTTTTCCTTCTACTGCAAGTGAATGAAATAAAATTTACACTGACTGGTGTTCTAACAATTTCTTAACTATCCCAGTGTTTCACTGCTCAAAAATGGTTGAAAAACTTGGTTTAAAACACTTCTGTACACAATACAAATATTAAATCTTATTTTTAAATACAAATATTAAATCTTATTTTTCATATATTTTAGGAAAGCTTATAATAATAAATAATAGCATAATTTTCCTCAAACTGGGATTGAAATTTTAATTTTCTCTACTATTCTATGACACAGCAGATATGACAAAAAAAAAAAAAAAAACTCAGAGTATGAATATAGCATAGTTAAACTTGAAGATTCCAAGTCAAACCTGAATAGGTTTGAACTATATACAAGAGGCTTCCAGAGTTTGTGGTTTGTCACTGCCTTAAAGCCCATGTTCAGTCACTGGTTATTCACTTTAAACAATATAAGGAAATTAATGTTCAACAGGAATGCAAAAGGCATGATACGCTTCAGCATTTACAAGGGATGAATCACGGAAATGAATACAATGATTAAACAAGTAAACAATCTCTGCAGCAGTAACATTAGGAGCGTAAATAAAATAGATGAATTTGAGCTACTGGTTAGATCTACACATGCTGATATTAATAGGATTAATTGATATGTTGTCAACATATTAGGAGAAAAATTCCTTTTTGGAATGGTCAATGTATATAGGAGTAATAAGAGTAAATATGTATTGATGATCTGATGTTCTGTGGTGCACTGGCAATCATGACATGTTAAGTACAAATAATACAGATTAAAAATGACAAGTAACCTATGAATAAGGATACCACACCAAAAAAGTATATAAAACCAAAATAGCACACTTCACAAATAAAACATGGCCAAGTAAACAAGTGTGAACCCACCCAAACGTTTAAAAATATATACAGTAAATTGTAAATCCCGACATTCAGTAAAAATGTGGCAAATGGTTAAAAGTAGGGCTTACAATACCAGTCAAAATCTTAATACCGGTATTCCAAATCAAACGTTTTATTCAATAAATTTTGATGACAATTAGGTGCAATAAAGTAAGGAAAAAAACAAGTACTGTAATTTTTTGAATTCTTCATGTTTTAAATAAACTTTTATTGCAATAATAAATATTCTGAAAAAAAAATCATTAAAATAAATTTATTCTAAAAACAAAGAAATACATATTGTTACTGCAAAGTTTAGTTCTGTTTAGCATCCACACCACCTGTCTGAATAAAGTGAACTCTTAAGAAACATAAGTAATCAATAGTGTGATCGTTTAAAATGGATCTAATTTTGGTACATACAGTACTGTATTTGATTAGCGGCAGAAAATGCCCTTTTGGGTTCTTTTCTGGTACTATTGTACTGAGATAATCATTGATGATCTCAGTCCATATTTTCTGGGCTTTGAACTTTTTAAGCAAAAACAGTTAAAAGTATTTCATTAATTTCCGACTCAAGCTCATCTTTTAAAATCTCATTGGAGTCAGGCAATTTCTTATTTTGGAAAGAATTTGCGGAACACTGATGTTCTGTTCCATGTTGGTTTTCCATGGTTGAATTATGTTGACCATTTTCTGAAGGACGAAAGATGTTTGATTAAGTGAACTATAATTTTCGAGTCTGGGAGAGAGCAAAGAGTGGGGATAAGGAATAAAGAAGAGAGCAAAGAGTGTAGTTAAGGAATTCTTCACATATATAAATGCAAAGAACAGAAGGACAAATCAGATTGGAGCCTTATGTAACGGACATGGGATAGTATTAGATAACATAGTTGAAGTTGCAGATGAACTCAACAGTTACTTTGCATCCATATTTACATAAAAAAAAAATATTTGTGTCAATGAGATATTATGGAAGTGAAGTTGAAAAAAATATATTTAATGATGTTGAAATTTCAAATGATTATTTAATGAGAACTTTCGCGCCTACAGGTGAGCAAGGCTCCTGTGGTTCATGGCATATACCCTATAATCTTAAAGGAGGCAGCAAGTGAGTGCATTGAACTATTAAGGCTAGTTATGAGAGCATCACTGGACTCAAGAGAGATTCTGTTGGATTGGTGTAAATTGGAACATAAAGGCGGTTCTAGGAGTGTAATGGGAAATTACGACCGGTCAGTCTAATTTCATTAGTAGGGAAAATCATGGAGGCAATGATCAAGGGTGGAATTCGGGATAATTTAGATGGGCATGGAATTCTGTAGGATACACAGCATGATTCTGTAAAGGGAAAATCATGTTTAACAAATCTGGTTAGCCATTTTGACAGGTCACTCGTGAGCTGGATTTAGGGAATAATTTCGACATTGTTTATTTAGATTTCAGCAAAGCATTTGACTCAGTCCCACATGAGTGGTTACTTTATAAGTTGGAGGCTGGAATCATAGGGAAAATCCTTAGATGGATAGCATGATGGCTCGAGGGCACCAGGCAGAGGGTTGCGATAAATGGTCATTCCTCAGATTGGGTTAATATAAGTAGTGGGGTTTTCCCAAGGATCAGTATTGGGACCACTGTCGTTTTTGATTATCTTAAATGACATCTATGAAGGGATGGAGAGCGTGAGGTCTAAAGTTGCAGATGATGTAATCAGTAGAGTAGTTAATGATCGCCGCCAAGCAGAGCTTCTTCAGAGTGACCTAGATAGACTTCCGGGATGATCAGAAAAGTGGCAGTTACGCTTTAATTCAGCAAATTGCAAGGTCTTACACCTGGGGAACAGCAACACTAAAATAACTTACACACTTGGTGGAGTTGAACTAAAGTCAGCAGTGGAGGAATGGGACTTGGGAGTACGATACGGTCAGATATGAAGTAGTGCGAGAATTGTGGACAGGTCAATGTTGCATGGTGTCCTATCGATGATTTATCGAACATTTGCTAGTAGAGATAATGTCATAATCACATAAAGGTGTTTTTTTGTTTTGTTGTTTGGTTTTTAGGAGCATTAGCAACTAAGGCCATATTGCTCCGGGATATACTGTGGTCCTTCCTTGACCTTTCTGCATCCTCCGTATTTGGTGGTGACGGGCTCGAACCCAGTCTAATCAAGAAGCGTGTGCTACGCACTGCTGCTCCTTCCCACCTGGCTACGGAGGCGCCACATAAAGGTGATTTTATAACCTTTATGTGATTAAATTATAAACAATTATTTTTTTAAAATTAGTACCGAAAAACCGGTATTTTTTGTATCAATACCTGTATTTCAATACCTGAAAAAAATGACCGGTATCCAAGATCCCAGTATTGTAAGCCCTAGTTAAAAGTGTTACAATACTCATACATAGGAGGGTCCATCAACCATCAGCAGAAAAGAATATGTAAGATGACTGAGTCCTATGCAGGGCTGAACAAGAACAACTTTGGTTTTATAATTCTTGCATATATTTTGATTGCAAACTTTATATTATATAATTTTTTTGTAGTCTATCAATTCCATCAATCTTGTCATTGAGAGTATACCTTATAGCATATTATTTTCTTATAGTCTATACAGGAGACTCACAGGCCAAGATTATTCATGGGAATTACTGATTTGACTAGGGATCCTGCAGAAGCAGAGTTCATGCTGCAGAGAAGTGTATTTTCTACTGAACCTGAGACAGAACCAGATTTGTAGTATATCTTATCATTGATACAGTCAATAATCACTGAAGAAATCTCTATGTGTAATACAATATAGATATCAGTGAGTTAGCATGCATATGTCAATCTGCTTTGGATATTGTTGTCTGGAAAGACAGCAGTAGAACCCACAGATAAATCCCCATCAGTGCAAACTGGAAGAAATCAGAGTGCAGAATATAGGTGCAGGTAGACAGAAGATAGAGTATCAAACTTCATTTAGTTCTTCGAGGAGAAATGGAATGCTGGAACATAAGTATGATAGGGTGGAATGGGTAACCTTGGCGATAGGAAATCTTGTCCACAGGAAAGATGACAGAACCCACAGAAATTCTGGATTTCAGCCATCAATGACGACTGGCAAGAGGTCTGAGCATTCAGCTTGAAGGGCAGCATGAAGTTGCAGATAGAACAAGAAGTGCAGGCAATTCTTCAGTTTTTAATGAAGAATTTGCATGATGGTAGTTGAGTTGGGTTTGGTTTGGGTTTTATTGGCGCATCAGCAACTGAGGCTATAATGCACCAAATACCAGTCATACGTAAAAAGTTAAAACATTCAGTGATCTAAGTAGTTAGGCCACCATGTCCAGATATATAAAAAATAAGTCAATAAACAGATATCAATAACATAAATTTTAAATACAATTAAAAACTTTATTGATTTAAAATAGCTAAAAACAGCAGACACGTTGTCATTGTTGGATAAAATCTGACTGAGTGTATAAGGCTCAGTCAGATGATTAAAAGCGGTAGAACGGGTGCTGCTAAAATCTGTGCCACAGGACACACACATAGGAGGGTCATCGGCCCTCAGCAGAAACGAATGAGTTAAATGACTGTGTCCTATGCGGGTCCGGGCAAGAACAACTTCCTCCTTACGATTCCTGCACAGACTAGACTGCCACGGTTCAATTACAGGCTTTATATGATATAATTTTTTTCGCAGTCTGTCTATTCCACGAATCCTGCCATTGGGAGTGTATCTTCTCATGTATTATTTGCCTGTAGTCTGTATAGGGGACTGACAGGCAGCGGTTATTATTGGGAATTGCTGATTTGGCTGCGGCATCAGCCAAATCATTTCCCGTAATCCCGATGTGGCTGGGAATCCAGCAGAAGCGGATTTCATATTCACGTCCATGGAGGAAGTGAATCTTCTGCTGAATACTAGACAGAACTGGATGAGGATTATATCTCACAGATATTAAAGCCTGTAACATGCTAAGAGAGTCGGAATATAAAATGAACTGTTGGTATTGGCATTTATTAATGTGATCCAAGGCTAACTCTACAGCGTGCAGCTCTGCAGTAAATATGCTGCATTCAGAGGGAATCTGCTCTGATAAAGTGCTGTCTGTAAAGACAGCAGCAGATCCCACATATGATTCCGTCTTTGAACCGTCTGTGTAGACCGGCGCGAAGTTGGAATATTCAGTTTGGTGTGCTGAATGAAGCTGCAGGTAGACACATGATGGAGTGTCCGACTTTCCCCAATTTCTAAGAGAAAAGTCACATGCCGGGACACGAGCATGCCAGGGTGGAAAGGGTTGCTTTGATGTTTGGGCAACCCTGTCTGCCTTGATATTAAGTTCTTTGAGTAGCTCTTGGAGACGAATACCAAAAGGACGATTGGCAGTCTTACGGGTATTGTATAAATTTTCCCATCGTGGCTCAAAAACGAATGGCCACGAAGGATGGTCTGGCAGGGATTTCAGTTTTAAAGCGTACTTTAAAGACAATTGCTTACGTCAAAGCAATAACGGTGGTTCGTTTGCTTCGACGTATAAGCTCTGGACAGGAGATGTGCGATATGCTCCAGTAGCAATACGTAGGGCCTGATGATGGACGGGGTCCAGCCATCGAAGGACACTGTCTCCGGCTGAGGAATATACCTGGGACCCATAATCAAGTTTGGATCGCACAAGTGCACGGTAAAGCCGAAGAAGGGTGCATCTGTCTGCTCCCCAAGATGTAGAGGAGAGCGAGCGGAGAATATTAAGCCCGCGTGTGCACTTTGTGCGGAGTTGACGGATGTGATCCAGAAAGGTCAACTTTTTATCAAATACGAGTCCCAAGAATTTTGTGTCCGCTGCTACTGGAATAGCATTTTGTCCGAGCCTTAATTCAGGTTCAGGATGACGATTACGCTTACAACAAAAGTGTACGCAAACGGTCTTCTCGGGGCGAGAACCTGAAGCCATTTGCAAGTGCCCAGGAGTTGAGGCGATCAATGGCTTTCTGTAGTTCTTTCAATAACCCTCATGTTGCATGACTGACAAAAAATGCTAAAGTCAGCAACATAGAGGACACTGTTTACAGTTGGAGGAAGTTGTTCTGTGATTGAATTTACTTTGATGGCAAAAAGCGTGACACTTAGTACTGATCCTTGTGGTACTCCCTCCTCTTGGCTAAAGGAACGAGAGAGTGAGGATCCCACATGAACTTGGAAAGATCGATTGGCTAAAAAGTTTTTAATAAATATGGGGAGTTCTCCCCTAAGACCTAGGCTATGCAGATCTTTTAAGATGCCAAATCTCCAAGTTGTGTCATCCGTTTTCTCTATGTCAAAGAACACCGACACCAAGTGTTCGCGTTTTAGGAAAGCATCCCGGATGGATGTTTCCAGTCTAATAAGATGGTCCAAAGTGGAGCGGTTCCTTCGGAAGCCGCACTGAATATTGGAGAGAAGGTCATTTGATTCCAAGTACCATATTAAACGAGAATTGACCATTCTCTCCAGGAACTTGCACAGACAGCTAGTCAGAGCAATCGGACGATAATTGGTGGTGACTTTTGGATCCTTTCCTGGCTTAGCAAAGGTAAGAACGATTGCCTTTCGCCAGAAATCCAGAAACTGCCCTTCAATAAAGATTCTGTTATACAGAAGGAGCAGATAATCCATAGATTTTGGTGAAAGATGTTAATCATTTCATAATGGATGCCATCTGGTCCAACAGCACTTGCTTTGGAAAGAGTGAGGGCTCCTTTCAGTTCCTGCATAGTGAATGCTCCGTTGTAGGGATAGACGCTCTTAGACTTAAAATTAAGTGCCTGCTTTTCAAGTTTATGTTTCAGGACCAGGAACTCTGGGGAATACGAAGATGTTCAGGCTACTCTCGTACCCATTGCTGGGTACGAGCGTAGCCTGTGCGGACGAAGCTCTTTGACGCTCTTGGAACAGAGAAGTTTTTCCTGATTTATTTTCTGATTTATTAGCTTAAATTGTCATATTAACTTATTTCTAGAGTAGCTTTATATTCCTAGTTACGATACTTAGTTTAAAGTTTAACTTAGACAGAGATTTTGTAGGTATTACTTAGTATCGGTAACGGTATCAAATCCACGTGTTACAAATTGAACGAGAGGTCTTTTTTTTTAACCAAATTTAGTTGATTTATTAACCAATTGTTATATTAAATTATCTTCTATAAGTAGATTATAGACCTAGTCAGGATCCTTAGTTTATTCTAAATTGAGATAGCGAGATTTGGAAGCTAATCAATACTTACGAGTCCATAGAAGTACTGTTTGTGAATTCCCGCCATTTTTACACGATAGCATAAGCTTAGTGAGTATTTGTTTGTTGTTATTTGGTTTTTAGGAGCATTAGCAACTAAGGCCATATTGCTCCGGGATATGCGGTGGTCATTCCCTGACCTTCCCGCATCCTCCGTATTTGGTGGTGACGGGCTCGAACCCCGGTCTAATCAAGAAGCGTGTGCTACGCACTGTTGCTCCTTCCCACCTGGCCACGGAGACGCCCTTAGTGAGTATAGTGCATAATATAATATTGTCAATTAATCAGTAAATCTATTAATCTTGATAAATTTTATTGTCAATTAAATTGTACTTTTGACTCTATATATAACGACTTAATCGTAACAAATAATTAATACATAACTATAGTGGTACACGTGATACGGAAGTTATATAAAGGGAACTCGTAGAAAACACTAGATACCGAAAAAATAAATATAGCGTTATAACTGTTTTGGGATATAACTTAAGGATTTAATTTTGTTTAGAAATTTTATTGAATTAAATCGGAATCATGACTCAGACCAGAGCAGCAAAGCAAAAGGCTCAAGCTAATGGGACTGCTGTGGTTCAGGGTATTGGTATTGGTATGGTTATTTCTGGCGCAAGGGCTACTTAGGCCATATTGCGCCTATAAACGAGATGAGGATTTCACGGTGTCTGTAAAAACAGTTAGAAAGAATTATACAGATTTATGCATTTTAAGAAGCGGAAAAATTCCGGGAGATTTGCATTATTACCTATGAACTGTTGGAGTGTCAAAGGTTGTTGAAGATTACTGTATGAAGCTTTTCGGGCATCAGTGTATAAGGTACATTCAACGAGTATGTGCTTTATTGTGAGAACAGAGTTGCAGTGCATACACTGCGGAGGATCATTTCCTGTAAGAAGAAAAATATGGGTGAGCTGACTGTGCCCGATCCGGGCTCTAGCCAGGATGACTTCTTCCTTTCTGTTTACAGAAAAACTGGAAACCCATAACTGTGGTTCAGGTTTTATTTCACGCAGCTTGTTATTCAGTTGAGATTGCCATAGAAGTGTCCATTGTTCTTTACATGTATTTCTTATATGGGATCTGTAGTCCATATATGGAACATAGTAACCGGGCGATGCTATGTTGGATGAATGTTTGGCTGCATAGTCTGCTTTTTCATTCCCTGATATCCCAGTGTGACCTGGGATCCAGCAAAAGATGACAACTTGTTGGTGATCATGGATATGCATTAGTTGAGATTTTATAGATTTTATTAAGGGATGCGTTGTTGAGGAGGAATTTTGCAAGGCCAAGATTGAACTCTGTGAGTCACTATATATTACACTTTTTTGGATGGACAGTTGGAGAATGTTTTCTAAGGCAAGCTTGATAGCATATAATTCAGCTGTATAACTGCTGCATTCGGTGGGAAGTGAAACAGAGATAGTGTTAAAGGGAAAGACAGCTGCAGCACCGACTTTACTATCAGACTTTGATCCATCAGTGTATACATGCGTAAAATTTTGGTAATTTTGTGTGTGAGTGGCATGCAGTTGCTGTATATTGGTATTTGCAAGCGAATGTTTTCCCCAGTTTAAGAAATAGCTGTCACAGGATGCTTTAATAAAGGACCAGGGAGGATCTGAACTGTTCAGATCATGGAGGATTTTGTTCAGATGTATATTCCAATTTTGTGATAATTCCTGTAATCTGATGCCAGCAGGGCGAACTGCTCTAGGTTTATTTCTGTAGTACATTGGGAACTGTGGATTATTAAGTATTGGCCAATTGGGGTGAGAAGGCAGACTTTGAATTTTGGCTGCATAGTTCAGAAGTAACATCTTTCTCCTGAGGCTGAGCGGAGGTTCATGGGCTTCGATATAAAGACTTTGCACTGGCGATGTTCTATAAGCGCCTACAGCAATTCTGAGGGCAGAATGTTGAATAGGGGCAAGACGTGCTAGCACGCTTTCCCTAGCAGAATCATACACCGGGGCGCCATAATCAAGGCGAGATCTGATCAGGGCTCTGTACAAGTGAAGTAAGGTGTACCGATCTGCACCCCATGATGTAGAAGAGATAATTCTTAATAAATTCATTTTTTTCTGGCAAGCAGTCCTTAGATGTGTGATATATTCTAGGAAGTTCAGTTTATTATCAAAAATTAAACCAAGGAGACGAATGCTATTCACCACTGTGATGGGATGATTTGTTAGTTGTATCTCTGGATCTGGATGCATCTTTCGTTTATTACAAAAGTGAATGACTCTAGATTTCTGATAGGATAGTCGGTAACCATTGTGTATCATCCATAATTCAATGTTATTTATAGATGTTTGCAGCTGCCTTTCGATAAAGCTCATGTTTTGCGAGCTGCAAGAGACAGTCAAATCATCAGCATAGAGGTAAGAGTTTACAGCTTTTGGAATATTTTTTGTCATCTGATTTATTCTAATTGCAAATAAGGTTGCACTGAGTACAGAGCCCTGCGGGACTCCTTCTTCTTGTATGTATGTTTGCGAAAGTACTTGCCGATAGCGAACTTGAAAGGTCCTGTGTTGTAGGAAATTCTGTATGAAGTACGGTAAGTGTCCTCTCAGGTCCAGGGAATGAAGATCTTTCAGAATACCAAACCGCCAAGTGGTGTCAAAGGCCTTCTCTATGTCGAGACATACCATTACTAGATGTTTGTTTTGGATAAACGCATTCCTGATGTCTGTTTCTGCTTTGATCATGAGATCTAGAGATGATCGGTGTTTTCGGAAACCAAATTGATTGTCAGAGATAATATTTTGGGAATCAAGATACCACGTTAGTCGACGGTGTATCATTTTTTCTATGGTTTTACTTAGGCAGCTTGTGAGCGAAATGGGTCTGTAATTGTTCGGAATAGAATGATCTTTCCCTGGTTTGGGTATCGCCAGTACAAAAGCATGACGCCAGAAGCTGGGGAAGGAATGCTCCATAAATATACGATTGTAGAAGGTCAGTAGCGAAGATAATGATTTATTGTCTAGATGTTGTAACATTATGTAGTATATTCCATCCGGTCCAGCAGCACTGTTCTTAGCGGTGGATAAAGCTTCTTGAAGTTCTACCAAAGTAAGTGGTGTATTGTATTGGAAGGTGGTTGTTGTTCTAAATTTCGGATGGGATTTTTCTGCTACAGCTTTAATCTTTTGAAATGATGGATCATATGCCGTAGAGTCAGACAACTGTGAAAATACCGTCCCTAGAGCATTTGCAATCTCTGCAGGAGTAGATAGCTCCTGTCCATTCACGGTGAAAAGTGGGGACAACAAAGGGGGAAATTTACCATTTAATTGTCTTATTTTCCTCCAAATAATTCTTACATCAGTATTTTTATTAATTGTAGTTGCGAATCGAACCCAAGAGTCTCTTTTTGCTTTCTTTCTAATATGACGGGCTTTAGCTCTAATTTTCTTGTAATTTATAAGATTAGTGGTGGTAGGATGTTTGCGGAATAAATTCCATGCACGGTTTTTTTCTTTTTTTATATTCTTACAGTCCTCGTTCCACCAATAATTTCTGTTTCTATGAATGCTTGACTTTGACTGTGGGATGGCAGTGGATGCAGCTGCTAGAATCTGTTTTGTAATATGGTCGGCAACTGTGTCAATCGGATGAGATTTGATGATCTGATTGTCGAAGGATACGTTAGTGGTATACTTTGCCCAGTCTGCCTTGGAAAATTTCCATTTTGTGTGAGTTTCTGAAGGTATGCAGTGTGACGTTTCAATTTTACATATTATAGGGTAGTGGTCACTATTGAGTGGATCATCCAGAGTTGTCCACTGGATACTAGGGAAAAGGATTGGAGAGCAGATAGAGAGATCTATTGAAGAGACTGTTCCTGTTGGGAGGTGGAGGTAAGTTGGTGAACCAGTATTTAATATGGTTAGATTTCGTCTTTCAATAAGCATTTCAATGATTTTTCCACGTCCGTCTGTATTGGAAGAACCCCACAATGGATTGTGTCCATTGAAGTCACCCAATAAGCAGAAAGGGGTTGGCAACTGCTGAATGTGATCTTCAAGTTCATGTATGGTACAAGGGCGACTGGGTGGCAGGTAGATTGAAGCAAGTGTTAGGGTAACGCCAATGGCTATTCGTGTGGCAACAATTTCAACAGTGGTTTGCAACTGAATGCGTTTGCAGGGTACTCTTCCATCTATAAGTATCGCTACACCTCCATGAGCATTATTAGTAGCAGGTCTGTCTTGCCGAAAGAGAGTGTAATTTTTTATCGAAGTAGACACCTGAGGTGTTAAATATGTCTCTTGTAAACAGATTCCAATTGGTTTATAACGCTTAATTATCTCGTGGATGTCGTCGATATTGCTGCGAAAGCCTCTACAGTTCCATTGGATGATGTTTTTCATTGTTTGGATTTAAATGAGGAAGCTGTGTCTGTCTGCTTTTTGGAAGTCTGTTTCTGTCGGTCAATTTTTATTTTGTCTCTCTTTGAAAATATTGGTCTGGCGTCTATTACATCTTCTGGATGAATTTCCAGAATGGTTTCCGTTTCTTCATGAGAGCAAGTCTCATTCGTGTCCATGAAGAAAGATTCAGCATGCTGCTTGTTAACGGGATCAGAGTTTTCTGTTTGAGTAGATCTTACAGGAGTTGTAAGAGTAACAGGAGGTATCGTGACTGGTGTGTTATTAGATCTATTAGAAGTCTGTTGCTTTGAGGACTGAGGTACAGTAGAGAGTAAAGTTCGAGCCCATTCAGAAATAGAGATGCTTGGCGGGATTGATGTATCTGTTTGAACTGATATTGAGTGAAATTTTTGAGCAGCGTCGGCATATGTGCGTTTTGGCATCGGTATTAGTTGCTGTAATTGTTTTCTGGCTTCGGAAAATGAGACTTTCTTTTCTATCTTGTATTTTTGAATTTTCTTCTCATATTTCCACTGATCGCATGTTTTTGAAAAAGCTGGGTGATTGCCTTTACAATTAGGGCAAAGTGAGGACTGCGATTTACAATCAGCTTGGGCATGTTCCTTCGATCCACAGTTAGGGCATACTGCATCGCCTCTACAGACAGTTTGGGAATGTCCAAATTTTTGACATTTATAGCATCTTAGCGGGTTTGGGATATACGGGCGAATGCGGCAGTTCAAATACCCGGCTTTTACTGATGATGGTAGGTTGGGTGAGCTAAATGTCAGTATGATACTGCGTGTTGGAATAAGTTCGCCATCTTTCTTAATCATGATTCTCTTCGCTTGTATGACCTTCTGATCCTGCAATTCGTTGACAATTTCCTCTTCTGAAACATTCATTAGGTCCCATTCTGAGATAACACCCTTGGAGGTATTGAGTGTTGCGTGTGGTGACACCTTAACAGGGATTCCATTGAATGTTGTGAGCTTGAGAAGGTACTCTGAATGTTTAGAGCTTGTAGTCTCAACCAACAGGTCGCCAGATTTGAGACGGCGCACCATTTTGGGGGAACCTGCTACATTTTCCAGACACTTTTGTATGAGGAATGGCGATAGATTGCCTAGGGCCTGGTTCGCTAAGGAATGCAGGATCAGGAAACTCGGATGTTCTATTAGGGAATCATCCGTCTTCAGTCTCTTTCGGTTGGTTTTGTCATCATTAGGTTGGTGCAAATCCTTTGAATTTGGATTTGCTGTCTGAATCGGGGGAAAGTTTTCAAAGTCCATGTTTTGCTCCTTTTGGCCCTGGGGGTTTGCTTTACCACCCAGGTTTCCGGCCCCGCCACGGGGAGGCAGGAGCAGTGCCACAAGGTGACCAAGCGGCTGGGTTAGGAAGTTAGTATTAATATAAAAAGAAACAGAAAGGTGGTTTTCCTTCCTGGGCCTTTGCCTACTTCTTGTAGTGCGAAAGAGCTACTTTGATCGAGAAATCAAGAAAAACGGTTGTTGAAACAAAAATAGAATCTATTCGCTGAAAATCTCTTTAGGAAAAAACGCTTTTACAGACGCACTAGAATCGCTTGGCCACGGAACGCTTGGCACCCGGGGCCGTGGTTCAGGGGAGAACTGAGGTGGGGGGGGCAGTTGCCCTCTGAATCACAGTCTTTTAAAATGCACTGTTTGCTTGATGTTTGCGGAGCAGTCGGGTACGGGACATGATATTGCCAAGGGGGATGTCTTTGTATGTGGACGATGTAAGGAGTGCAGGGAAATCAGGCGACAACTCAGCGTTATTATGGGCCTTTATGAGAGCTTGAAGGACAGGGTGGATGCCCTCGAAGGAAATAAATTGAGGGGCCCATCAAGCTCTCAGCCGCCCACATCAACGCCAGAGCTTGCACTTGGTCATCAGGCAATACAGAGGCAGCCCCCTAGGCAGAATGCGCTGGTCCCACAGGAACTAGTAGTTGTTGGTGACTCTATTGTCAGGGAAGGGGGGGAACATGCTTTGTAAAAAGGATAGGTGGAATAGGACCAGGGTATGTCTGCCAGGGGCAAAGGTTGATGACGTTGTAGAGCGGATATCATCTTTTAAGGGTACAAAAGGTGATATAGTTGTACACGTTGGCACTAATGATATTAAGAGTAGGAGACCGGTGGAATTACTTAGCAAGTACAGGTCACTGTTGAAAAAAAGCCGTGAATTACGGTTGAATTTGAAAGTGCCTGCAATTCTGCCCAGACACGATAGAAGGGAGTATATGATGAGAGCCTTGTCGATCAATTCGGCCCTGGAGGGACTGTGCAAGGCTCAAGGAGTAGAATTTTTTTCAGCCTGGACTGTACTTGTTAACAGGAGAGATTGCTTCTACAGGGATGGGATACACTTAAATAGAAAGGGTGCAAGAATATTTGCTGATGCTATCAAGGCAGTGTTAGGTGGGTCGGAAAACTGCTAGCTTGGGGGGGAGACAAAGACCAATAGATTGAGAGTAGCCACTGGCAGAGGTGGAAGTGATTCTTGCACTGCTTCTATTGAAATGAGCAGAAGCCTGAAAAACAAGAAGCAGGATATTTCAGAGACTGCTGGGAGTCATTGCGGTACAAGTAAACACATGGGTTGTGTTAGGGTAGCCAAGAATAGAAACAGGTGCATGTATACCTGCGTGTACACCAATGCTAGGAGTTTGGTAAATAAATTTGATGAATTTGAGGTATTGCTCAAAACATCAAAGGCAGATATTGTTCGGATATCAGAGACGTGGTGTCACACAGATATAAGGAATGTGGAACTGGAATTTGGGGAATACAATGTGTATAGAAAGGATAGACAGGACAGGAGGGGAGGAGGGGTTATGCTATTAGTTAAGAAACACATAAAGTCCAAGGAAGTGAAGCCAGTCGACATCGATGGACAGGGCAGTGTCGAGTCAGTTTGGTGTGACATAAGCATAGGGATATCAAAATTGAGAGTAGGAGTGTGCTATAGGCCTAATGACTCTGATGAGTATAATAAGATATTGTACAGGGAAATAGAGTGGGCCAGTAAATCAGAGAGTCTTATAATGGGGGATTTTAATTTCCCAGATATTGACTGGAATTTGTGGGTTGGTCACTCGCACACTAGCAAGGCTTTTGTAGATTTATTGGATGATTGTTTTCTACATCAGCATGTTCGGAAGCAACAAGAGGGAGCAATACTCTTGATCTGATTATCAGTAGTGATTCTTCATGCATTAAGAATCTGCAGATAAATGAACCACTAGGTGGCAGTGATCACAGTGTGTTGAAGTGGGATTTACTCAAGGAGGTAACTACCATCAGAGGTAAAGGGAAGGGTTTTTGTTTTAGTAAAGGCGACTATGATGGTCTGAGACTGTATTTACATTCTATACAGTGGGACCAACTGTTGATGTTACCAACAGCAAACTCAAAATGGGAAGCATTCAAGGAACTAATCTTGGAGGCTACCAGGCTTTACATACCAACTAAGAAATATTGTTCAAGGTTTAAGCCTAAATGGTTGTCAGATGAACTAATGAGACATGTGGCAGAGAACAAAAATGCATGGGATACATACAAATTAATGGGTGATGTGGAAGCCTATGATAGATATAAGTTGGTCTGTAACCAAGTCACAAAGGAGATTAGGCAGGCAAAGGCAGACTACGAAAAATCCTTGGCAAAGGATGCAAAGCAAAACAGAAAAGAATTCTTTACCTATTTAAACTTAAGAAGGAAAGGGATGAATCAGATTGGTCCACTGGATATTGATGGTTCAACAGTTGAGGATCCTGCTCAGGTGGCTAACAATCTAAACGAGTATTTTGCATCTACATTCACGCATGAGGAGTTATTCAGGAAGAAGAATGATGTAGGTAAAGTAAATATTGGCAGTGAGCTGGATGATTTTGTAATAACTGAGAGGAAAGTGGAGGAGAGATTGTTGAGGATAAACATAAAAAAGGCACCTGGGGTGGATGGGATCTATCCAGTTATATTAAAGGAGGCAGCAAAGGAAGTAAGCAAACCCCCTAGCCATAATCATGAGAGCTTCTTTGGACTCAGGGGAGGTACCCATAGACTGGAGATGTACAAATGTAACCCCAATTCACAAAGGAGGATCAAAGGCTGACACAAGTAATTATAGACCTGTTAGTTTAACTTCTGTTCCAGGTAAATTAATGGAGGCACTGGTTAAAGAAGCACTGCAGGATCATCTAGACAAGAATTCAGTTATAGCTCAGACGCAGCATGGTTTTGTTAAGGGCAGGTCTTGCCTGACCAATTTGATTGGATACTATGATGTAGTCACCAAAGAACTGGATGCAGGGAATAACTTTGATATTATATATTTGGATTCTTAGAAAGGCTTTTGATACTGTTGCACATGGAAGACTGCTGCACAAATTGGAGCAGTGTGGCATTGGAGGCAAATTGCTGCTATGGATAAGGGGATGGTTGAGTGGCAGAAGACAGAGAGTGGTAATCAATGGACACTGCTCAACGTGGACTAATGTTATTAGTGGAGTTCCTCAGGGTTCAGTGTTGGGTCTGTTGTTGTTTTCTGTGTTTATGAATGGTATTGATGATGGGATATCAAGTTTAATGTCCAAGTTTGCAGATGATACAAAGGTTGGCAGGGTTGTTAAGGACACCACTGACGCTATGCTGCTGCAACAGGATCTGGAAAGGTTGAACAGATGGGCTGAGAGGTGGCAAATGAAGTTTAACATTGACAAATGTAAAGTACTACATATGGGAAACTGTAACCCCAGAGCAACGTATCAACTCTGTGGTACTACACTGACAGTGGTGGAGAATGAAAAGGACCTGGGGGTAATTGTGCAGGCAGATATGAAGTTCTCTGAGCAGTGCAGACGAGCTGCAAGAGTATCTCATGGTGTCTTGTCAATGATATACAGTAATTTTTCTAGCAGGGATAAGGAGGTGATTATTCCCTTGTATAAGGCAATGGTTAGGCCACATCTTGAGTACTGTATACAGGTCTGGAGGCCTCATTTCAAGAAGGATGTAGAGCTGCTGGAACGGGTACAGAGAAGGGCAACAAGATTAGTGAATGGAACAAAGGGTTGCTCTTACGAAGAAAGGCTTAAGTTTTGCAAATTACAGAGTCTGGAGACTAGGCACCGGCGAGGTGATCTGATAGAGGTGTATAAGGCTTTGAATGGTTTGAGCATGCTCAATGCCAATGGGATTATTCATCTTGCTCAGAATAATCAGCTCAGAGGGCATAAATTCAAATTGAGGAAGGACGGATGTCGGATAGATGTGCGGAAATTTGCCTTTGGCCAGCGGGTGGTTGGTTGGTGGAACCGACTTCCATCACTTGTTGTTGAAGTTGATAGCCTAAACAAATTTAAGGTTCAACTGGACAGGTATTTTGAGCGAACGGAGGGGTGAAATGGGAGTGGTGTGGTTTTTTTTTTTTTTTTTTGGCTGATGCTGAATAAGCTTGCTTTCTTGCATCATATGCCTCTACTAATGCTAATGTTGCAGAGATATTAGAGAATGTTTCCCCAAGAGAATTAGCTATTGCAGTTGGATCTGCAATAGTGCATCCATTATAATCTGGGATTGAAGAAGGGTGGGATGTGTATTTTCCCCTCATTTTCCGGATTTTATCCCAGGCTACCTTAGAGTTGGTAGACTGGTTAATAGATGATGTAAAACGGATCCACGATTCCTTTTGACTCGACAGCGGATATAGCGTGCTTTGGCTCATGCACGTTTAAAGGCTATAAGGTTGGTCGTGGTAGGATATCGGCGGAATATCCCCCACGCTTTGTTTTGAGCCTTTTTTGCTGCTGTGCATTGTGAATTCCACCAAGGTTTGGGAAATGGTGGAAACCGGGCAGATGTTTTTGGAACAGCATTCACAGCTGCTTGGACGATAATTTCTGTGATGTACGTTACTGCATCATTGATCAGCTCCTGACTGACCATACTAAGGTCAAAATTTGCCTGATGTTGGAAGGCAGTCCAGTCAGCCTGATCAATCTTCCACCGTGGTAACCTGGAGGGAAGACATGGTATGGTCTCCCACTGTGTAACGAGGTTATCACAGGAAATTGATCACTTCCTTATGGATTCTCCTCCACTTCCCAAGTGAGTGAAGGGATTAGACAAGGGGGAGCAGATAGAGAGATCAATGGCAGAAAAAGTATGGGTAGGCATGTGGAAGAAGGTATTTGTTCCAATATTTAGAAGGGAACGGTCATTGTCATTTAGCATACCCTCTACGACTCGTCCCCTTCCATTGATGTTAGCACTACCTCACAGTGTTATGTCCATTAAAATCCCCGAGAAGTAAGAAAGGGGGAGGCAACTGCGTTACAAGATCATCAAGGTCTTCCTGGGAGATGTCAGTCCCAGGTGGCAAATAAATAGAGCACACAGTTAGTAAAAATCCCACTGAAAGGCGAATTGCAACAGCCTCTATGGTGGTTGTAACTAGCAAGGGCTGAACTGGGGTCTGGTTGCCCACAAGGATAGCCACTCCTCCATGAGCAGGACCATCCGCAATTCTATCCTTTCAAAAAATTGTGATGTTATGCATGGTGGGATCATCATTTGCTTTCAGATAAGTCTCCTGCAAGCAAAAGCAAACTGGCTCGTGCTTTTGCAGGAGGGCCTTGATGTCATCAGTATTTCGCCGGAATCCATGACAATTCCATTGTAGGAATTTAGCCATTATTTTGGCTTGGTGGGTCCATCAGGCGGTTTCCGAGGTGCTGAGGGCTTTATTTTGTCAGTCTTGGATTTATCTTTTTTGGGGAAGAATGGACGCTGTCCATTTCTTCCTCCGCAAAGAGTTCCAAGACTGATTCATCCAGTACCTCCTTAGTCTCTCTACATCCATTGTTTCTGGTGTTACGGGTGGCTTCTCCGAACTTTTTAGCTTTTCTTTACCACTTTGTTTTGGTAGTGGTGGAGCACTAGGAGGTACGGATATAGGAGTAGCAGCTGACTACGTTTTTTTGGTGGGCTTTTGTGAACTTAATAAATAGCGTGCAATCGGTGTGAATGACTCTCTTGGTGGTACAGTCATCTCTGTTTGTGTACCGATAGTGCACTTCGCAGAAACCTTCTGAGCATATGAAGGCTTCCCGTTATTTATTGGTTGTATGAGTTTTCTAGCCTCTGGGTAGGAGATGTTTAGCTCCGTTTTTAATTTTTGTATCTCCTTTTCGTCCTTCCACCGCTGGCATGCTCGAGAGTATGCAGGGTGCTCTCCTTGGCAGTTAATACAGTTAGGCTTAGGAGCTATACATTCCTTGTTCTCGTGATCTTTAGCACCACATCGAGCACAGGCAGGGTTACCACGACAAGCTGTTTGTGAGTGGCCGTACTTTTGACATTTAAAACACCTCAGTGGGTGTGAAACGTAAATCCTCACTGGGCAGTTTAAGTACCCTGCCTTGATGGAACTTGGAGGCCATGGGGTGTTGAATGTTAGGATGAGAACTCGGGTAGGGACGAGATTCCCATCCTTACGCATGGATATTCGCTTGACAGCTGTTACTCCTTGTTCTTTTAATTCAGAGCAGATCTCTTCTTCAGAGACATGAAGAAGATCCCACTCTGAAATGACACCGCGTGAAGAGTTCAAAGTTTTGTGGGGTGTTACACTGATTGGTATTCCCCCTATAGATGTCGCATTCAGGATTCTTTCTGCTTGCTTTGTACTTGAAGATTCGATTAAAAGATCGCCAGAACGCAGCCGTATTACGGATTTTGGTGATCCTGCCAACCCTTCTAATCCTTTCTGGATAAAGGGTGACATCTTCCCAATTGACTGCTTTCCAGTAGAATGAAGAATGAGGAAAAGCGGTGTTATAGATAGTGTTTTTTCCTCAGTTCTGGCTCTTTTTGCAGAATTGCTCTCACTCTCATCTGATCGATTAGGTAGGGGCCTTGTTGGGGACCCAGAAGAAATTGGATTTAAATTACTCATATGAGTAAACAGAAAGTGTCTGATGCCTAAGTACCTCACACCCACCACGGAGCCCTACGAGGGGATGCCCACTCGTGAACTAGCAGGTACTGCGTACACAAATGGGACGCCGAGTTTGCTTAGGAGCACCATACCCACGTTACCAATAAGTCTTTATCCCGTCCCAGGACCATAGGGAGGGAGACTTACTGGAACGCAGTTGACCCTAGCAGTAAAATACCACCCGCTGATTGATCCCAGTCGGGCCGGTCCGGGACCTCCTGTCTTGTCGAAGCAGGGGCCAAAGTGGTGTATTAAAGCTGGGCCCCTCAACCACCAGGATCCCCTTTCCGAAATCCACGGGTCGCGGCGCACGGCTACACACGCCGGATTCCAAAGATGTAACCCTGGAACCAAGGTATGGGCGTTAGATCCCAGTTATGCTAGTCTGGAAGTCCAGCAGCATCACTGGGAGGTCCCCTCACGTGGGTACAGGTGCCCACGTCGAGGGGGGTAGTTGAATAGATGGAAGGCAGTTACTTTGATGATTGGGCAACACTGTCTCCTGTGATGTTGAGATCTCTCAGCAGCTCATGGGAATGGATGTTTTTTTTTAGAAATTAAAATAACATCTTTTTGATTAATTAATATATTAAATTGTATTTGACAAATAGTTTAAGAGTATTAGTCACGTTCATTAGTTTAATTTTAAATTTAGCTAATAATTTCGTAAGTTATGACTTATTATTTGTACTGTTATGACTTATTATTTGTACTGCTTTTGTATCGGTGTTTTGGCAGGAATATCGTAGCATGTAACTAGTAGTACAGTGGAATAGTAGAGTTTTAATTGTGATAAATAAGTAGCACGAAGGTTCTAATCAATTGTTAGGTGTGTGTGTGTGTGTGTGTGTGTGTGTGTGTGTGTATATATATATATATATATATATATTTTTTTTTTTTTAGGCTAGAAATTTTACTTTTAGGAATCTACTAGCTTAGTATAGTATTGTCAATAAATCAATTAAATTAATTAATTTTAGAAATTTTCTTCTTAATTGATTCAAGTTTTAAACGGAAATCATGCCCAGACTAGAGCAGCAAAGCAATAGGCACAAAGTAGTGAGTGTGCTGTGGCTTGGGGAGAACCAAAGGGGCAATCTGCCTAACAAAATGTGCACATTGTGCATTATTTCTCAACTTTTCTGGAACATTACATGATACAGCCAAGGGCGATGTCTTTGTGTATTCAGTGCAAAGAGTGTGAAGAAACTTGGCCAACTCAGTGTTTTGATCGGCATTTATGAGAGTTTGAAAGAACCTGTGTAGGAATTAAATTGGGCCAAAAGAGCCCATTAAGCCCTCAATTGATCACATTTTTGCCAGAGCTCACATTTGTGCATCAGGCAACACAGCAACAATCTCCAAGGCAGAATGCACTGATCCCACAGGAGGTAGTAATTGTTGGTGACTCTACTGTCAGGAACACAGGAAATATGCTGTGCAGGAAGGACAGTGGAATAGAACCAAAGGTATGTCTGCCAGAGGCAAAAGTAGATGATATTGTACAGCAGATGTTATCGTTTAAGGTCACAAAAGATGATACTGCTGTACACGTTGGCACTAATGATATCAAGGGTATCATTAGGATATGAGGACCTACTTAAAAAGTACCGAACAATGTTGGGAAAAGGAAGTGAGTTACACCTGGATTTGAAAGTGTCTACAATTCTGCTGAGATGCAATAGGAAGGAGTACATGTTGAGAGCCTTGTCAATCTATTCAGCCTTGGAGAGAATGCACAAGGCTCAGGTAGAATTTTTCCCACTGTAGTCTGTGCTTGTTAAGATGAGAGACTGATTTTAACATGGTTGGGATACAATTAAATAGAAGGGGTGGGTTCAAGAATATTTTTGCTGATGCTATCAATGCAGTGATAGGTGGATGGGAAACTGCTAGCTTTGGTGGGACACACACAAACTACTAGATTAACTAGAGCTGCAGACAAAGCTTAAAGTCATTCTTGCACTTCTTCTTTTGGAACAAGCGGCAACCTGGAAAGCAAGGCATCTGGGATTTCAGGCCCTGCAGTGGGTCATCTAGGAATAAGTAAATACATGGGCTGTGTTAGGGTAATTAGGAGTAAAAACATGTGCACGTATACTTGCATGTACACTAATGCTAGGAGCACTGTAAATAAATTTGAAGAATTTAAGTACTGATTAAGTCATCAAATGCAGACATTGTTGGGATAACAGAGACATAGTATCACACAGACATAAGCGATGCTAAATTTGAATAATGGGAACACAATGTATACAGGAAGGACAGACAGCACAGGAAGGGTTGTTGGGTTATGCTCTTTATTAAAAAAGCATATTAAATCTAAGGCAGTGCATTCAGTCGATACGGATGACTGGTGCAATGTTCAGTCAGTTTGGTATGATATAAGTACTGAGAAAACAAAACAGCGAGCGGGAATGTGTTATAGGCCAAATGACTATATGAAAAAGCTATACAGAGAAATAGAGTGGGCCAGGGGATTTTAATTTTCCAGATGCTGACTGGAATTTGTGGGTTGGTCACACACACACACACACACACACACACACACACACACACACACACACACACACACACACACACACACACACACACACACACACGACTTTTGTATATTTACTGGATGACTGTTTTTTACAGCAGCAGCATTTAGAGAGGCAACAAGAGGAAGGAATACTCTTGATCTGCTCATCAGCAGTGATTCTTCATGCATTAAGACTCTGCAGGTAAAAGACCAATTGGGTAGCAGTGATCACAGTGTACTAATGTGGGATTTACTCAAAGAGGTAACTACCATCAGGGGTAAAGGGAAGGGTTTTTGCTTTCGTAAAGGCGACTACGATGGTCTGAGACAGTATTTAAATTCTGTGCAGTGGGACTAACTGATGATGTTACCAAATGATGATGATGTTACAGAAAATTCTAAATGGGAAGTATTCAGGAAAGTAATCATTGAAGCTACTAGGCTTTTCATACCAACAATGAAATACTGTTCAAGGTTTAAACCTAAATGGATGTCAGATGAGCTAATGAGACATGTGGCATAAAGAAATGTGTGTGGGATGCATATAAATTACCAGGTGTTACAGAAGCTCATGGTATATATAAATTAGTCTAATCGAGTCACAAAGGGGGTTAGGCAAGCTAAGGCAGATTAAGAGAAGTCTCTGGCAAAGAACAGCAGCAAAGACTTCTATGCTTATGTTAACAGTAGAAGGAAGGGACTGAATCACAATGGGCTTGATGTCAATGGGTTAAATGTTGATAATCCTGCTTAGGTTGCTTTTAAATTGAATAGGTATTTTGAATCTACATTCATACATGAGGGATTCTTTAGGGCAGAGGATGACAGAAACTCTAATGGGGAGCTATATGATTTTGTGATAACTGAAAGGAAAGTGGAAGTGAAATTGTTGAAGTTGAACATATAGAAGTTGCCTGGAGTGAATGGAATCTATCAAATCATATTAGGGGAGGCAGCAAAGGAAGTAAGCAAATCCTTAATCATAATTATGTGAGTATTCTTGAATTCAGGAGAGGCTCCTATAGGCCAGAGATGTGCAAATGTATCCCCCATTCATAAAGGAGGATCAGAGAGTCACACGAATAATTACAGACCTGTTAGCTTCATACTTGTTCCATGAAAAATAATGTAGTCACTGGTTAAAGAATTAATGCAGGACCAGCTAGACAGGAATGCAATTATACTGCACTGATGGGCATGGATTTCTTAAGGGGCAGTCTTGTCTAACAAACCCGATACTATGATTACTATGATACAGTGACCAAGGAACTGGATGTAAAAAAAATAATTTTCATATGTATACTGTTTGTTATTTGGTTTTTAGGAGCATTAGCAACTAAGGCCATATTGCTCCGGGGATATGTAGTGGTCAAGGACTCGAACCCCAGTCTAATCAAGAAGCATGTGGTACGCACTGCTGCTCCTGCCTACCTGGCTATGGAGGCGCCCATATGTATACTTGGATTTCAGGAAGGCTACTGTTGCACATAAGA
Organism: Mastigoproctus giganteus; assembly: GCF_048544385.1. Classification (NCBI taxonomy): domain Eukaryota; kingdom Metazoa; phylum Arthropoda; class Arachnida; order Uropygi; family Thelyphonidae; genus Mastigoproctus; species Mastigoproctus giganteus. The sequence goes on along the minus strand of NC_143584.1, from coordinate 93,199,268 downwards.
GTTTATACTGTTGTAAACTGGAGCAATGTGGCATTAAGGGCAAGTTACTGGTATGCATGAAGGGATGGGTTAAACGGATAAAGAGAGGGAGCGTTTATCAATGGGCACTGCTCTTCGTGGACTAATGTTATTAGTGGAGTCCCCCATGGTTCAGTGCTGGGCCCATTGCTGTTTTCAATATTTATTAATGATATCGATGAAGGTATATCAGGCTGAGAGTCCGAGTCTGCAGATGATATAAAGGTTGGCATGATGATTAATGACAGTAATGCTAATGAAACAAGATCCTGAAAAATTAAGGCAATGGGCTGAGAAATGGCAGTGGAAGTTTAACATTGACAAATGTAAGGTACTGTATGTGGGTAGCAGTAATCCCAGAGGAACTCATTCACTGTGTGATACTACACTGAGAACAGTGGAAAATGAAAAAGACAGGGGGGGGGGGAATTGTGCAGTCAGATATGCAATTCTTTGAGCAGTGGAGACAAGTTGCAAGGTCAGTTGACAGGATGTGGTCAATGATATACAGAAACTCTGCTAGCAAGGCTAAGGAGGTGATTATCTCCTTTTACAAGGCAGTGGTTAGTCTGCATCTTGAGCACTGTATACAGGTCTGGAGGCCTCACTTTTGGAAGGATGTAGATCTGCTGCATTGGGTGCAGAGAAGGATAACCAGACTGGTGAAGGGAATAAAAGGGTGCTCTTATCTAGAAAGACCTTCAGTTCTGCAAATTGCAGTGTCTCGAGACTAGGCACCTGCGGGGAGATCTGACTGTTGGTGTTTAAGGCCTTGAAGGGATTGAGTTAAGTTAAATGCTAATGGTATTCTTCCTCTTGCTGAGACTACACACACGGCAGTGCATAAATTCAAGTTGAGGATGTTCCAAGATAGATGTGTGGAAGTTTGAAAATTTTAAATTTAATAACATTGTTACCTCAGATGAAATCTCCTTGTAAAAATCTTATTTTTTTGTTTGTATTTATTACAGACGACCTTCAAACAAAACTGACAGTTCATGTTATATGCTGGTCATTGTATAATATGGACATTTAAAGAAGGTAGACTTCAAATTTGAATATTATCTCACACTGTAATTGAGTTGTTTTGCTTCATAAGTTATCATAATCACTATTTTTATTTTATAACGTTACTTCGCACACTCATATCAACTGGAGGAATACACGGAATAAACATAAACAAGTGGTATGAGACAAGCAAGATGAAACGTGTAGTACAAAAAAAAAAGAAAAAGGTCACTTTAGGCTAGCTGACTGGTCCGCTAGCCAAAAGAGACATTTTTTAAAATTGAGTTTTATGACATGTGGAAGGTGTTTCACGAAAAACAAAAAATAAATAAAATAATAATAATAATAAATAAAATAAATAAATAAATAATTTTTCCTCCATCATAAGAGTGATTAAACTGGTTAGACAATATAACAATAATAAAGTTGGTGGCCACAAGTATTAATTTGTACTTTAACAATATGTTGATTAACATGCTAATTTGTATTTCTAAGTAACTGTATTACATAAGGGTCCTGAGCTGGATATCATCATTCTTCTCTTTCTTGGTAATTTCTTTTTACTTTTGACACACACACACACACACACACACACACTCTCTCTCTCTCTCTCTCTCTCTCTCTCTCTCTCTCTCTCTCTCTCTCTCTCTCAGAAATTTTTGGCCGGTGCAGCATAAGACCCAGGCTTCCTTGCACCATATGGCTAATAATAATAATAATATAATAATAATAAAACATTCTTAATGAAAGGAAGCCAGATCATTTGGCACGGCTTCCTTTCAATAACAATATATTATTAATTCCCAATCACAGGATAGTCTAATTGCATTGGTTATTCAGAGCACACTTTTGTAGATCCAAGTGGCAATACCATTCTATCAGTCAAAAATGTATACTAGAGATGTTCAGCAGAATTCCAGGTTCACCTTTTGGCTCAGAGTCTATGGGTAATGTGCAAATGTCGGTGCTTCTCCAATTGTTTGTATTTTGTTACAGCGCCTACAACACAGGAAAGTGTAATCATGGACAAAATGAAGTACATTTTGATCATCTACTGCTTTTTTCTGCAAAAATAGAAAAAAAAATTAATTCATGAGCAGAACAAGGCATCCACTCGTTGATAAACATATGGATATGATCAGCAATCCCGTATTGTTATCACAGAGTAACATAAGTGCATCCAGTGGAGACATTCATGTTCATGATACAGAAATTCACTGAAATCAACAACTGATGCCATTCAGGAAAGCATGAATAAAATGAAGGAACTGGAATCTGCTTGAAGCCCTCCTGCAATCACATGCAGTGCTACAATTGAAACCATTCGACAAACCCTGGTTGTGCAAAGCAGAGCACACCTTTGTGCTTGAAATAAGTACTTTTTAATAGTCGTGTTAGTTATACTATGCAGCCAAGCCACAGAAACATAAGTGATGATGGGTGTAAAGAGACAATCATATAAGGTATTAAGTGCTCTGCTCTTAATTCCCCAATCAACACTTATAACTCTTCTGAGCTCAACATACAATGTACAAATCTTGCTTCTTAAATATTTGACATGCAGAACTCATCTGCTCTCCCACATTCACTCCCAAGTACTTGACCACAGTCATATTTCAATGTAACTCTATGAGCATGTACAAGTGGACTTCTATTCAAACTTAATCTTCCCTTTAATAGGACTGCACTGACTTTGCCTTTCAAATTTTGCCTTTGAATGACTTTGCCTTTGAATTTTTCAAACTTATACGAATCTTCCCACAATATTAATTAATTTAATATCTCTGAAGCACGATCTTTGAGTTGTGATCTTGCATGACCATATACGAGAATAAGCAGATCATCAGCATACACTTTTAAATTAATTCCAACATAGTGTCGACTCAGAAACTCATCCAAAACTATAGACCATGCATGAGGCCCAATCACCGAGTCTTGAGGACATCTCATTTCCACACTTCTACGATCTCCACAGATCTCTGTGTAGTTAGTTCTCACAATAATACTTCTATTACTAAAGTAATCTCTAAAAACATTATACAGTTTATCAGAAATCCCTACTGCTCTTATTCTTGATAATATGCCGCCCCACCAAAGCATATCAAATGCACCGTGAAAGTCTATAAATAAGCCCAGCACATATCACCCCTCATATGCTTGAACATATTGTACCATTCTAGTTATGGCACCCTCTGTTGATTTTCCTTTCTTATAGCCATACTGGCTATCAGAGGACATATTTCTTTGTTCATATCTAATCATCAGGTGGCTAATGCATAGCCTTTCATAAGTTTTTGCCTTAACTGGTAACAGAGCTATGGGATGCTATGAACCAGGTTCACTTGGCAATTCATCGTGACTTTTTATTATCAGCCGTAAATCAGCCACTTTCTATGCTTGTGGGGAAGGCACCTTGCTCAAGCAACCCATTGAAAGCTTTTACAAACAGGTCTGTTCTTATTTGACATGTTCTCTTTAACACCTTTACCTCAATAAAATAGCCCGGCAATCAGCCATACTTTGCCTGCTCTACAGTACCTATCACCTTCTCAGCAGTGAATGAATTCTCTTCAACACCAGTGGAATATCTTTCATTGCCAGAATTCATCCAAAGTTGATATTCAGACAACTGGATATCTTGCTAAGGAATTTTCAATAGGAAACAGTTCATTTAGGATCATGCTCACAGATTGTTGCCAATTTAAAGTTGTTATATTTACATCTCTAAAATAGTATTTCTCAGTTATGAGCTTAAAAAGAGAGTTATATGGATCATGAGATCCTTTTTCCCCAACATACTTCTTCCAAGAAGACTTCTTTGCCTTCTCAATATCTCTAACATAACTCTTTCTTAAGCTTTTGTACTCATTACACATTTCCACGTCATGAACTCATCTATAACGACAAAGCTGCCTTCTTACATTCCTCAATTGTTCCTCTTATTCTCTAAATCCATGCTCCACCAAAAAAGACAGGTCTATTCCTTAACTTTCATTTTACCATTTAACTCTTTGATGCTAGATACATTATTTCCCCCAATTTCTATTGGTGTTAACATATTCCAGTTTATGCCAATCATAAGCGTGTTGAAGGTCAAGTCAAATCTTGTCCAATTAGCTGTTTTTACAGAGAACCTTTCGAATTCTTTCTTTTCTTGGATCTGATCTTCAAACTTTATTTCAAAGCAAATTCCATTATGGTTACTTGTTGTCAAATGATCTGAAACCCTCTAATCAAATACCCTATTGAAGACAGAGCATGTAGCTAAGGCGACATCTATATACATTGCCCATGTATTGTCGAATATGTGGGATTATGGCCTTGCACATTAAGCCCTTCTAGTCCTGAAGGCGAGAGGAATTGATCAAGTATTACACTTCTTTCACTGGACTCCCCCCCCCCTCCAGAGACTAGAATTAGCATTAGAGTCCATTGCTATCACTATATGACATGACATGCTACTAAGGATTAACAGATTCTCTCTAAATCATTTACACGTGGCTCAATACAATGACACAAAGAATATACTTCCAAACTTACCAATAATCTCACAGCATGTCACACACTCATTTGATAAGCCTGATATTTTGGTCGCCACCAGATCATTCCTTCTTACTATTATTGCAGTCTTAGGATGTTCTCCACGAGTAAAAATACAATAGTGACCTGAATTATCCTCAGCAATAATTCAAACACAGCATGGGTTTGTTAAGGGAAAGTCTTGTCTGACAAATCTGATTGGATACTATGATGTGGTTACAAGGAACTGGATGCAAAAAAATAATTTTGATGTCATATACTTGGATTTCAAGAAAGCTTTTGACACTGTTGGCAAGGAAGACTACTGTACAAATTGGAGCAGAATAGTATTAAGGGTAAGTTGCTACAATGGATAAAAGGATGGTTGAGTGGGAGAAGACAGAGGGTGGTAATCAATGGGTGCTGCTCTTCGTGGACTAACGTTATTAGTGGAGTCCCACAGGGTTCGGTGTTGGGCCTGCTGCTGTTTTGTATATTTATCAATGATATTGATGAAAGTATATCTGGCTTAGTGTTGAAGTTTGCAGATGATACAAAAGTTGGCAGAGTTGTTAATGACAGCAATTGCATTGTGCTACTGCAACAGAATCTAGAAAAGCTGGGTAGATGGCTGAGAAGTGACAACCGAAGTTTAACAGTGACAAATGCAAAGTACTGTACCAACCGTGTGGTACTACACTTAGGGTGGTATAAAACGAAAAAGATCTGTGAGTAATTGTGCAGTCAGATATGAAGTTTTCTGGGCAGTGCAGACAGACTGCCAGAGCAGGTAATGGGGTATTTTCAATGATATACAGGAATTTTGCCAGTAGGGAAAAGGAGGTGATAATCCCTAAAGCAATGGTCAGGCCACGCATTCAGTACTGCATACAGGTCTGGAAGACTCATTTTAGGAAGGATGTACAGAGAAGGGCATCAAGGTTGGTGAGGGAAGTGAAGGGGTGGTCTTACCAAAAAAGGCTTAAGTTCTGCAAATTACAGCTTGTGGAGACTAGGCACCTGCAAGGTGATCTGATCAAGGTGCATAAGGCCTTGAATGGATTGCAGGCTCAATTCTGATGGGATTCTTCCTCTTGCTCAGATTACGAACTGGAGGGGGGGGGCATAAATTCAAACTGAGGAAACATAGTTATAGAATAGATGTGCGGAAATTTGCCTTTAGCCAGCGAGGTGTTGAATGCTGGAACAAACTTTCATCTGCATTGTGGAAGTTGATAGGTTCTAACAGATATTTATTTAAAGTATACCCAGTAAAATAAAATAAAATAAAATATTTCCAGAAGCTTTCGGAACTCGTGTCCCTTTCTCAACTGACAGAATTTTTAAATACATTACAAGCAAACTGTGGCACGTTACTCATTCGTCATTGTTGTAGCACGGACGTGTGCTGCCTTGCGCCAGTGATCATCCATCAATAAAACGGTTGTCTCCAGGATTGGATGTATACGCATGCCTTTCTGGCGATTTAATGCCTTAGGGTTGTTCATTATGTTTAGTGACTCTAGCCATAGGCGGTGGCGAAAGTGTCGCGCGTGGTCCACTATCTCAAAGTCGCGCTTGGGGTCAAGATCGTGGTTGGTAGCCCAAAAATGTTCTGCAAGGTTCTGTTACATAAGCTTGTTTTCTTGAATCATATGCCCTACTAATACTAATGCCAGATTTCTTTCTATTATTTCTGGATTTAAAATATAGATTTTTTTTGTGAAATGTCCTGTATTTTAAAGAATTCCAGATTGCAAAGTGTCAAATTTTAAATAATTCCATATTGTTAAAGTGCCACATTTTAAAAGATGACTGTAAAGTGCCAGATTTTAAAGGATGATTCTTAAGTTGCCGGATTTTACAGAGTTTTCTCTAGTTATAGGCCATCTTTAAATGCAAATAAGAAATATTAGAGAAGAATGTAAAAGAAAATTTAATGTGTGTGGGTACTGTTGTGGCAAAATTCAGTTGTTCCCTGAATGCATGTAGGTACTGGCTACCTTGTACACACGTGATTAATCCCATGATAATTACATGAAGCTGCCACTTTGTGATGGTTTTTTTTCTTCTTTTTTTATACATTAAGATGTATGCAGATATGCTGTTCTAAAAATATTTGTACAGTATAGCACAGATTCTAAATAATAAATAAATAAATAAATAAATAAATTTTCTGTTTATACTCCGGCACGACAACCAAGTCAGTAGAGTTTACAATAAATCGTCAATACAAATATTTATCGTATTTAGTAGTCACGGGCTTGAACCCCGGTCCACTCAAGGAACGCGTGCTATGCACCCTCGCTCCTGACCACTGGGCTACGTCAGGCCTATATTATTTTTTATTTAGTGATGAATTTCATTACAAATTTATATTAACTCAGAATGTGTCATGTATTTCAAAAAAATTTTCAAAAGCACAATTCACACATGCAGAAATTCATACACTAAACTTGCATAACTGATGAAATAACTGCATTAGCTCGACTGATATACAGCACCATATTTTTGAATTTCTGTACAAAATATTTTCCAGTAAAACTCTTCTTTTTATTTTTGTTAGAAATCTCTGTATAACATCTTTGTGCCAGTATTTTTGTGATGTATGACATCACAAAGATGTCATACATAGCAAAACAGTTTAAATTCTTTTGGCTTCAAAAGAAGATGAAAGGGCAAGGCAAGTCCTGCAAACATATAAGTCTGAATTTCTCTATTTTAGTCTTTGTCCCAGCTCAGAGCAAAGAGAGACTGAAAATGCCCAGTGTCAGTACAGCTGGAAAAATGTGCTTCATTAAACCTTTAGTTATTACTTTCATAAACAGCAATTTACTGACATAAACGAACAATACATTTAATTCCACAGAATCAAAGTATTTTGCTAACGTTATAACTGGTCATACAGTATGGCAGTGCATGATTAAAGCAGAGAGAAAATGAGGTAGCTCAACATGCCCTTGGCTTCTGACTCTATACTAATGTTATGGGGGGGGGAGAGGAAAGTTTAGTGAGGGACCTTTACTGCCTGTTGTTTTTCTTCCTGCTATAATTATAATGGCAAAAAATGAAAACTTGGCAAACTTTGTTATTCATAAGATGAATTTATTGAATTTTTCTTCAGTACTTTATTAAAAGCAAAATGTTATGTAAAGTGATAAAAATTGCCTTATTACTGTAATTACTGCTCAAGAAGAATAGTTAATTTTTTTTCTCATTCTGCAATGCAAAAGTATTTTTTTTCTCTGAGCACATTCACTGATATTCTGACACTTGCCAAGATTATGTTTATTGCAAATTTCTGATATTAATTTATTGTCTACTGCTAATTCTGACATTTTCCAAATAAATTTAACAAATTTAACTGTTATTAAAATTTTAACCATTGGCAATACCTTTTAGTCAATATAAACATTTACAGATATAAATAAGTTCAATTATTAGTACTTAATATTAAATGAAATGTGCTTCTCTTCTCCAAAACTGCTCAACTGTTATGTATACCTCTCGAAAATCCAAAAAATTTTAAAATCCGACATCTCTCAATCTATAAGGGTGACAAATTTTAAAGAGTTTACTGTTTATTATTTTTGTGTAATCACTCTTTACTACACTAACACATAGCACATATACAAAACACTTGAAATGATGTTTGATAAACAGATGGACCTCTATATAACAGAAGTGATTGTTCCCTTGAAAAAATTCCTTAAACAGAAATATGACCTTTTCAACAATGAAAAATACTGTTGGAGTCACTCGGATATTCAGCTACTATGACATCATTATCAACTCCTAAAAATTCGTCAAGAACAGTTTCTCCACTGATCAAATCTCACTTGGAACTCTTCCCAAGGTTGCTCAATGTCTTGTAGTAGATCATTCCTCATCGCTGTAATTAGCATTTTAGTAAAACCTTCTTTTGTGAAACATGTCTTAATCATTGTTTCCATCACACCTTGACTTCACACTTTTGCCAACTTTGATATGCACATTCACAAATCTATAACTCATATAGCATTATGCCTTGTGCATTTAATCTTTAAATAACAGAATCTATAGGCTGGTTGGTTTCTAGTTTTGGTATAATTTTTTTTAGTATGCACCTTCGGTAGTGCACTTTCAAATCCTTGGCCCATTAGCTGCAGTTTAGACGAGGTATTCGGAGGGAAGAAAACAAGCTTCACAGTTGTAAGTTTCGAAATTACTGAGTGAAAATGAGCAGGGCAGTTGTCAACAATCAACGTGATTTTTCTGTTTTCTTTCATCATCTTTCTATCGAAATTTAAAATCCACTGTTCGAAAATTTCACTTATCATCTAAGGTTGTTTGTTGCAGCTGTAGTCCAACTCCAACAACTTTACTCCTTTAAAACATTGGAGTTGTTTATTTTTGCCTATTATCAAAAGCTTTGTTACCAGCTATATTTGCACCAACCAAGACTGTAATTCTCTCCTTACTATTATTACCACCTAAACATTTATCACCTTTAAAAGTCAGCATCTTGTTTTGCAAACATTTAAAAAATAGACATGTTTCATCAACATTGGATATGTCTTTGGGCTTGTAGTCCTCCATAATTTTTTTTAAAACTTTTTCTTTCCAATGTGCATAATCTTCTTCGATTGCAACTCAACTTTCATCAGAAATAACTTTTTTTGAGTAAACCATGGCACTCTTTAAATTTGTCCAGCCATCCAGAATTGGCTTGGAGTGTTTTATGCCCCAGAAAAGATGCATACTTCATAGCTTTTTCTTTTATTATAATGGCCCTGATATCGGCACATTTTGGTCTCGAATCAACTTCTTCCACTTAAAAACTATTTTATCTACATCTTCACAAAGGCATAATTTCTCACCCTTCCAACCAGATCCCATTTCCTCTAACAGTTTGAAAATCGAAACATAGCTTTTCAGAATGGTTAATACACTACTGGCAGGAATACCAAATTTCAATGCATTTTTTCTTTAAACGTCCCGAGCTACACTATTAAGCACTTCCACCCTTTTCACACTATATGCAATGATTTCCTCTTAGACACTGTAAGGTGGTTTGCACAGCAGCTAAAACCAAACTGATTTAGGGACCACCTGTACCAACCATGTAAATAGAGCCAGGTGAAATTTGGTGAAAGTGTGGATGATTCATTTCTTCAAGATGACAGATGAATTTCTGGGATAAAGGAAAATCACTCTCCTAATTCTCTAATAGGATGCTTAGGGCAGAAAATAGGTTAACCAGAGCCATGTGTTTTACTTCTTTTTAGCCTTTGCTGACTCACTGCTCGGCAAAGGATTCTTCCAAAACCTTCGATCTTTTTCCATCCCGTGCAGTGGTTGGCCAGTTTCCTCCAGCAGGGTTTTATGAGCACCACTAAATTGTAAAATGTTTTAGCTCTTAATTCATTCGTGGATTTAATCCCTTTAAGCTTTTAAAAGCTAAAGGAATTAATTCTTTATCCTTTTAGCTCTTAATTCATGCTTTCTACAGAATCAGTTTTATTGCCTAAGAGCCAGAGGTGCAAACAATGCGTATCTAGGTCTCTCAAAATCAGTTCGTTGTATTGAAATTTTCTTCATTATACAGAAACTATTTTCAATGTAACCAAGGGGAAATCAAAAAAGTTTGCTATACAGAAAAATTCACTATATGGAAGTTCGTTAAAAAGAGGCCTGATTGTAATTATAACCATGTGTTCTAATTAATATCAGAGACATACTCTCCAACCATAAATATTCAGAAATCTGCATATCTTCTGGGGCGGGCCTCAGCCATGGATAGCGAATGGCCCATAGTATGTGGGTTGGCCGCGAATAACCAATAAGCAGTCCCATACCGAGGCGGCAGAGATAACAGAGTACGGAGGGATAAACTGTGGTAGGTTTATTCCAATTTAAATGCCGCAATAACTCAATGATATCTCTGTGTCAAGGCGAGGTAATACTGCCTTATAAGCATTGCCAACTTGCTGCCTTGCAGGATGAGCTGTTGGATCAGCAAAGGCTAGGGGAAGGTAACCATAATACCAAATCCTTTGTCCCTCAGGTTGAGGTGTAGGGCCAGCACCTTGACAATTGGAAAAAACACTTTACCGCTAAAAATACCATTATTGCAAAGAAGTCAGATGGACTAAAGGGAAAATGACTTAAGTGCGGAAAAAAGGACTATACGTATTGGTACATGGAATGTTCGGGAAGCTCACACAAGACACAAGAGATAGTTATAGGAGTAAAAGAGATGCACCATGATATTCTTGTCATGACCGAAACAAAGAAAAAGGGAATGAACAGATTGGAGAATATGCTCATTACTGGAGTGGGGTTGAAAAATCAGAAAGAGCTAAAGCAGGTGTTGGTGTTCTAGTGGACAAGAGACTAGAAGGATTTGTTAATGGCTATGATCAAATTAATGAAAGATGCATTAAAGTTATTTTCAACATACACGGCCAGGAAATGGCTATGCTGGGTGTATATGCACCTGTAGCCGATGTGCCTGATGCTGAAAAGGATAAGTTCTACCATATGCCTTATGAACAAATGGATTTGGTTGTTGTTGTTGTTGTTCTGGAGGCTTAATGGCACATAAGCTGCTAAGGCTATAATGTGCCTATTCACTTATTATATTAACACATGAATCAAAAAAGTCAAAAAATTCGGAAATATTTGCCTTATCACCAATGAGATTTTCAAGAGTTATTGGTTTATGAAGGTTAACCAATGATATCAAGGATGAAGTTCTGGCTTGTTTATAATAGGGGCAGTCAATAAGAATATGTTTTACAGTCAAATTATTAGAACAATGTGTACATTGTGGTGGGTCATCTCCTGTGAGTAAATAAAGGTGGGTCAGATGGGTATGTCCTATTCTTGCCCTTGAAAGGACTACTTCTTCTTGTCTCGATGTACGGATACTGGAGCGCCAAATTTTTGGATCATGTTTAAACTGAAAGAGTTTATTATTAGTCTGAGAGTGCCAGAGTGCTGTCCACTGTGATAGGCAAGCAGCATGAACGGTTAGTGCATAATCTGATGCTGGAACAGGGATATTGGTTAAATCAAATGTAGTTGGGTTTTTTGCAGCTTTATCAGCCAGTTCATTGCCTAAAATACCGGAATGGGCTGGAATCCAGCAAAAAGTGACCAGTTGGTTGCGTTCTTTAATTTGCAGTAATAAGCTTCTGATTTCATCAAGAACAGGGTGAACTTTATCTGAGGAATTACATAATGTCATGATTGAGCTGAGTGAATCAGTGTAAATAACTGATTTTAAGGAACTGTCAGAATAGAGATTTTCTAAAGCTAGTTTAATTGCATATAATTCAGCAGAAAATATACTAAATTCTGATGGAAGGGAAACTGATACAGTTGTATTCGGAAACACTGCAGCTGCTCCAACATTTGAATTAGATTTAGAGCCATCTGTATAAATTGGGGAGAAATCAGTATATCTTTGAGTGTGAACTGCATGAATTTGGTTGACATTTGATGGTTGCAAAGTATTCTTTCTCCATTGACAGAGGTAAGTGTCACAGGTTGGAAGAGGAGGAGGAGCCCATGGTGGCTGAGTATAAGTTGCCACTTGCTTTACGGAATGGATGGAAATATTCCAAACTTGCACCAATTCAAGAAGGCGAAGACCAGCTGGCTTTACTATACTAGGTTTGTTTCTGTATAGGATTTCTAATGGTGGGTTGAAAAGGTATGACTGAACGGGATGAGAGGCACAACTTTGTATCTTGACAGCATATTTGAGTAACAGTGTTTTCCTGCGTAAAGTTAGTGGGGGCTCATGAGCATCAATGTAGAGACTATGTGCTGGCGACGTTCTGAATGCACCAGTTGCAATTCTCAAAGCACTGTGCTGAATTGGATCAAGCCAGCGTAATGCGCTCTTTCTGGCAGAATCATAGATTGGGGCACCATAATCGAGACGGGATCTGATTAATGCCCTGTATAAACGAAGAAGCGAGGTACGATCTGCACCCCACGTTTGGGCAGATAAAGCTCTGAGTATGTTTAACTTCTTTAGACATGAGGTCCGTACATTTTTAATATGATCTGGAAATTTAACTTGTTGTCCAGGATTAATCCAAGAAATCTGATGTTGCTGGTGACTGGGACAACGATGTTAGAAATTTGAAGTTCGGGATCTGGATGAAGTTTGCGTTGTCTACAGAAGTGGATGGCAACTGTTTTCTGCTGTGAGAGCCGATAACCATTGAGGTTCGCCCATTGTTGAATTTTATTAAGTGCTATCTGAAGCTGTCTTTCAATAGACCTCATGTTTTGAGAATGACAGGAGATCGAAAGGTCATCTGCATAAAGGTAAGTCAACTGTATTTGGAAGCTGCTTAGTGATAGAATCTATTCTCAGAGCAAAAAGAGTGGCACTCAGTACTGATCCCTGTGGAACACCTTCTTCCTGGATGAAAGTTGTGGAAAGGGCATGTTGGTATTGAACTTGAAATGATCTAGTATGTAAGAAGTTCTGAATAAATATAGGAAGGTTGCCTCGTAGTCCGAGAAGGTAAAGATCACTAAGTATACCATACCGCCAGGTGGTATCAAAAGCCTTCTCTATGTCTATTGAAACCATTACTAGATGTTCACGTTTGACAAAAGCATTACGTATGGCAAATTCAGCCTTGACCATAAGATCTAAGCATGACCTGTTTTGACGGAAGCCATATTGGTTATGGCTCATTAGCTGTTCCGACTCAATAATCCAGACGAGTCTTCTGTGGATAATTTTCTCAAGAATTTTGCTGAGGCAGCTTGAGAGAGATATTGGTCTATAGCTATTGGGGTTGGATGGATCTTTTCCAGGTTTCAGGAAAGCCAAAACTGTAGAGTGATGCCAAGTAGCTGGAAAAACATTTTCTAAAAATATGCGATTGTAAAAGACCAGGAGGCAGCGCAAAGCTTTGTCATCAAGATGTTGAATCATGACATAATAAATCCCATCTGGCCCGGCAGCACCATTTCGGGCGGTTTTAATGACATGTAAAAGTTCAGAATATTGCAGAGGTTTGTTATATGGGAGAAGACGGGCAGTTTTGAAGTGAATACCATGTTTTTCTTCAGTGTTTTTAATTCTTTGGAATGAGGTAGGATAGGCTGTTGCTGCTGAGATTTCGGCAAAAGTATTGCCCAAAGCATTAGCTATATCTACTGGATTAGAGAGATCTTTCCCATTCCAAGAGAGAATTGGAGAAGGTATGGTAGGAAACTTACCAGACAGCTGTCTAATTTTTTTTCCATATTATTTTGGAATCAGTATTTCTGTGAAAACTTGAGGCAAAACGGATCCAGGATTCTTTCTTTGCTTGCTTTTGTATGAAGCGTGCTTTTGCCCTTAATTTCTTGTAATTAATGAGATTCACTGTGCTCGGACATTGCCGAAACAAATTCCAGGCTTTGTTTTTTTCTCTCTTTGCTGTGGTGCATTTGTCATTCCACCAGTAATTTTGATGCTTTCGGCCCGGAGGATTTGATAGTGGTATTGTGTTCTTAGCCACATTTAGAAGATGCGACGTGATGTATTCTGTCACTTCATCAATATGTTGGAGGCGGATTTTTTCTTCATCAAGATCGATTGATGATTGAAATTTTGCCCAGTCTGCTCGGACAAATTTCCACTTTCTGCAGGGCGGAATTGATGGAGTCTTTGCTTTCAGAAAGTTGCATACGATTGGGAAGTGGTCACTGCCCATGGGATCATTTATTACATACCACTCTATGGTTGGGACTAGTACTGGTGAACAAATCGAGAGATCTATTGCTGAAGTGTGTCCTGCTGGGAGCTGTACGTGGGTCGGTGCACCAGTATTGAGTATACTGAAATTTAGTGCCTCTAAAAAGCTTTCAATTAATCGGCCCCGTCTATCCAATTTAGGAGAGCCCCATAATGGGTGGTGCCCGTTAAAGTCCCCTAATATACAGAGAGGTGGAGGTATCTGTATAAAGAGGTCTTCAAGATCTTTCAAAGAGTAAATGCGGTTTGGTGGTAGGTAGATTGAGACAAGTGTTATTGCATTATGGAGAGTTATGCGAACAGCAACAGCTTCAATTTCAGTTTGGAGTATGATATGCCTAGTTGGGATCTTCGAGTTTACTAGGATTGCTACACCACCATGGGCAGCATTAGCGGTATTTCGATCTCTTCGATAAAGGCAATAGTTCTTTATCGAAGGAGAAATTTGTGAGGTCAGGTAAGTTTCCTGTAGACAGAAGGCAGCTGGAGAAAATCGGTTAATTAGGTATTTAATATCGTCAGTGTTGCGAAGAAAACCTCTGCAATTCCATTGTAAGATACTGTGGTTCATTTAGGTTTAGTTGAGGATGATTCATCAGACTGTTTTTTGTTTGAGCACTTTTTCCGGTCTTTTTTTGGGAAGCTGGGGCGCCCAGTATCCATAGTGTCATTTGCATGGAGTTCTAGTATGGGTTCTTCAAGATCTGAGTGTACGTCGACTTCCATACTATTGGTGGATGATTCAGGTTTCTTGTTTTCTTTGGTAGTTTTTAATTTTTCTTTATCATGCGAGAGTGTCCGAGTATCAGTTGGGATGGTGATTGGAGTGTTGGTCGATTCACTGGTTTTAGTTTGTGTGTCTTTTCCTGAATTTGTTAATGTATTTTTAACCCAATTAGCCATAGATGTGCTGGGGGGTATTGATACATCTGTTTGTACTGCTGTTGTAATAACGCTTCGAGTGTGAGATGCATAAGAACGACTGGGCATGGTCAACATAACCTGTCTACATGCCTCAGGGTATGTGACTTTGTGTTCAATTTTATATTTTTGAATTTTTTTTCCTGTTTTCCACATTTCACAGGATTTTGAAAATGCTGGGTGACTTTCTTTGCAGTTGGGGCAAATGGGACTTGATGCTGAACAGTCTGCTTGTGTATGTTCCTTGGAACCACATATAGGACAAATAGCTTCTCCTCTGCATGCTTGTTGGGAATGTCCATATTTTTGACATTTAAAACAACGAATGGGATTAGGAATATAAGCCCGAATTCGGTAGTTTAAATAGCCAGCTTTTACTGAGGATGGCAAATCTGGGGTACTAAAGGTTAAAATGATTGACCTAGTTGGGACGAGATTTCCATCTTTTTTAGTCATTATGCGTTTGGCGTTGGTTACTTTTTGATTACTCAGTTCTTGAACTAATTCCTCTTCTGATATTGTAAGTAGGTCCCATTCAGTTACAACGCCTTTCGAGGAATTTAAGGTGTTGTGTGGAGTAATGGATACTGGCAGGCCACCGAATGTCATTGTTTTGAGCAGCCACTCGGAATGTTTGGAGTTGGCTGTTTCAATTAATAGGTCTCCAGATTGCAGTCGTTTAACCATTTTTGGTGTTCCAGCAATCGATTCCAGAAATCTCTGGATGACGAATGGTGATAATTTTCCGACTGGTTGGTTGGAGAGAGAGTGTATGACCAGAAAGTTTGGCATTTCATTGCACTGCACTTCCCTTCGGAGCCTTTTTGGTTGATTCAGGTCTTCATCGTTTGGTTTATCTAGCCCTGAGTTTGAAGGCTCTAGAGGTGGATAGTCACTTTTATCCATCGTTGCTCCTTTTAGCCCTGGGGGAGAACTTTTCCCCCAGATTTCCGGCCCCGCCACGGGGAGGCAGGAGCAGTGCCGCTCGGAGGCCAAGCGGTTGAAGTGTTAGTTGATTAATAGAACAAGAAATATAGGAAAAAGAAAGGTGTGTTTCCTTTCTGTGTTCTAACTAGTGGTTTTCAAGTAAAGAACTAGTTTTAAAGAAAAGCTGTTGATAGAAATGTAGGAACTTAAAAGGAAATAACTTCAATCACTTTACAAGAGCTCTCTATATATCGCAAAAATATCGCTTGGCCTCGAAATACGCTTGGCACCCGGGGCCAAATGGATTTGGTTAAGAACCAACAAAAGTTTTGACAGGAGATCTAAATGGACGGGTTGGATCAAAAAGGAATGATATGTAGTGGGTCGCTTTAGAGAAGTGACTGTGAATGACAATGGTAGGAGACTTATCGGTTTCTGTAAACAGTACCACCTGAAAATTCTTAATACTTTTTTCAACACAAAAACATCCATAGATATACATGGGAGCAACCATCACTCCAGCAGAAATCAATTATAGACTTTATAATTACTCGCCAGAAGTCAGTATGGACAACAAAAGACTGCAGGGTAATGAGAGGTGCCAACTGTGGGTCAGATCATTACCTGCTGATTGCAGATATTATTCAAATATCAGAATAAGGGACAAGTGAGACCTAATATGGTCAGTAAAGACAATAGGGTAGTACAAGAAAATACTGCTTATAAACTGGAACTAACTCATGACAGTATCAATGATCTTTACCAGAAAAGACTCCAGAACCACCTATCTCACATTGGAGAAATAGAAGAGGCAAAGATCATAAATAACAGCATTAAAATCAACATACACAAGGCCTAACTGATCAAAAATATAAGCAACAGTATCGGTGGAATGAGGAGTTAGTGAGTTTAGTGAAAGAAATGAGCCTATAACAAATGGTTAATGAATAAAAATCAGGAAAACAGAGAAGAATACAAAAGGTAAAATAGAGCAGTTAAAAGGAAAATTGCTAAATTCAAGAATGCAGCATGGGAGAAAAGATGCCACGAAATTGACAGCTCATTAGCAGGAGCACAGTCATCCGAAGCCTGGTGAAGCTTGAGAGAACTGAAAAGAAATGAATCTCGATCGAATAAGAACTTTATAGATATGCCCAATGTGGGAAAATCAGAACCCTCCTAAATGAAAGAATCATTTAGGAGGGTTCTGATCTGATAGTAATTATCAGAGCATAATTACTCCTCCACCAGTAGATAATAGGGAGATAGACATTACGAAACATCAAGTTCTTGACTGTGCAAAATTAATGAAGAACAAAAAAAATCTCCAGGCCCTGGGAATGTAGCGATGGAACTAATTAAATATGGATCACCACATCTTTTTGATCTCATAGCACAGCTGATTAACAGTTGTATACAGCTAAGGAAAGCTCCAAATGAAAGGAAAGTAAGTTATATTTCATCCATATATAAAAAAGGAAATAAGCTGGATACGGGGAACTATAGAGGCTTAAGTGTTAATTGCACTATGTCCAGACTATACTCTAAAGTGCTTCAGTTAAAATTACGAGAGGAGTAAAGGAAAGTGAAGAACAAAGTGGATTTAGGTCAGGTCGCTCTTGTGTGGACAATCTGTTTGTTCTACAACAGCTGGTGGAGAAAAGAAAAGCAAAGAATAAAGATACCTTCTTTGCCTTCATCAATTTAGAAAAGGCTTATGACTCTGTTCCAAGGAAAGAATTATGGAAAGCCCTTCAAAATATGTCAGTTGATCCAGAGCTTGTGGAACTGATTAGGGAATTGTATAACAACATGGTATATATTAAAGGTAGGAATACTTTATCTAACCCAATCTATCCAACAAAGGGGCTGAGACAAGGATGTAGACTATTGTCTTTATTGTTTTCTTGGAATGGGCTTTACAAGAATGGAAAAGAAGCAGTTGTTATGGAATGTGAGTACCGATTAATGACAGATATCTATGGGGTCTAAATTTTGCCATTGATCAGTTATCATTGCACAAGAAGCTTATAATTTAGAATACATGTTAAGAAAACTGCATCTTACCTATGACCAATGGGGCCTCAATATCAATTTTACAAAGACAGAATACCTAAGCACAGCAAAACATCCTGAAGAATTGAAAGTTATGCAGTCTATATATTTAAAACTTGTTGACTGCTATCTTGGATGCAGATTAACTAAGGAAGGAACAGGGAAAGAGGAAGTTTACACAAGAATTCATCAAAGTAGGAAGATTCTTAGCGCCGTAAACTCCATATGGTGGGACAACAATATCTCCCATAGAACTAAAAAACATATCGGACAGTCGTTAGTGGAGTCAGTACTTTGCTACAGATGTGAGGTGTGGACACTGAAAGAGGGTGACAAAAAGAAGTTAGAGCCCTAGAGATGGACTACCTACGTTAGAGTGCTAGGGTTTCTAGGCTAGAGAGGGTAACCAATGAGGAAATAAGAAGACGTATGCACGCAGATGAAGATATTATAGAACGAATAGAAAATAGGAGGTTGAGGTGGTTTGAACATCTGCTGTGCATGAATGAAGTGAGATGGCCTGAAATTATATATGAGTGGATACCACAAGGGAAGAGAATGAAGGATGCCATAGAAAAACATGAACGGAACGTGAACTATCAACCATGAGAAAGAGAAATTTGAAAGCTAAAAATGCCCACATCCGGCGACTTGGTGGCAATCTGCCATATTACGTCAAACATAGATAGATAGAAATATGCACATCTACAAATAAAACTTGCAGGAAAACTAATAACACGCGCTGAAACCTTTAGTCTTTATGGAAATCTCTGTGAAATGCTCTTTACTAATTTTTTGTAAATGTCCTCCAATATTTTCCACCATTCAGCCTTCAAAGCAGTGACAAGTCTAGCTCTTATTTTTGGGCAATCTCTTTTCACATGCACCTGTTGATCAGAGCTCTGAGCTTGTCAGTCCATCTTTTCAACACTCATATCCTTAAATGAGTGTGTGACAATGCAAGCAGTATGACAGAGCATCATCCTGCTGATTCAGGTATGGACCTTGTGCTGAGATCTAATGACCATACCGTTCATACTGACCTAATATGCTGAGATCTATCTAGACATCCTAGTCTAGACATCTTATCTAGACTAGGATGTCTAGATAGATCTCAGATTTCATGGGTTTGTCCAAAACAAATAATGGTCCAAGCCAAACCATAAAAAACAGTCCCAGACCATCATACTGCCAGTTAGCTTTCTCTAGGCTCCACCACAACCACGCACAGCTATCAGAATGGCAGATTATGCACTGTGACTCATCACTCGAAAGCACAGCTTTCTGTTTGTCTCTGGTCCAAGAATAGTTGGCTTTGCACCAAGCAAGACAGCATCTCCATGACTGTGGTAAACCATATCATGCAGCATCCTGCACACTGTACTGGTTCTAATATGTATCTTAATCATCTCCCTGATGGTGTGTGTGCACATGCGCTGCAACAACATTGACCTGTGTTCCAAGCAAACAATTCTTTGCAGGGCACCCCCTGTCAATTGTACTACTCTCTCCTTGAAGGCCTACAAGTATATTTATAGTTGTGTCTGGAATGTGGTGCTTGGGTACGATGCGGCCAATTTTCAATGGTGTGGTGTTCAGATATTAATGGCATGGCAGTGTATATGCCTATATAGGCATATCTCTGGGGAAGACGTCCAATAGTCAATACAGAACATAATCCAGCCTTATTTTCTGAGATAAAATTATTTCTGAGATATGCAATCTTACCTAATATGTAATGCTTTCCAGAATACATTAATTGCATAACTCAAGGGATAGTTGTAGTCACATATTTTTCAAATAGTGATAAAATTAAAAATATAATATGAGAAATTAATTTTTAATCCCAGTATGTGTGAGTGTATATACAGTTGCATACCTGAAGATGTACTTTCTGTCTTTGGTATTCGACTGGTAAATATACGTCGCACCCCTCTGTATGTTGATGCATTTGTTAAACCTGGCTTTACAGACCCACTAGTTGAGACTAAGGCTACCTAATAATTAGAAAAGTAGAATAATTAAATCAAGTAAAAATGAATTAGTTTCCTTTTGTTTTCATATATGCCGAGTGGCCACTTTATAAGGTATAACTACCTAATAGTAGAGGGCCCCCCTTAACCGTCAGATTCATGGCATGGACTCAACTTGGGGTATAAAGTGTGTCACAGGGATTCTGGTCTATGTTGACTCAACTGCTCTTCATAGTAGTTGTAAATTGTACAACATCGCCATCCAAATGTTTACTCCAAGTAGCTGGTTCTGGCTCATATTGCAAGGCTAAATTCACTCTCATGTTCTTCGAACAAGTTCTGTATAACTCTGGCTTATGGTACATTTTTCTGCTGGAATAACCCATTCACAGATGGATAAACTATAGCCACAAAGGGATGCACCTGGTCAGAATAAATTTTCAGATAACCTGTAGTGTTCAAATGTTGTTACACAGTTATCAGATGGCTTAATGTGCATTATGAAAACACTTCCCACAATATTATACAGCTAACACCATTTGCACTGTTGATACCTGGTAGGGTGAGTCTATGGATTCATGCTGCTTTTCTCATATTTTAGTCCTCCTGTAAGCATGAAACAGAAGAAACTGGGATTCTTTGGACCATGCAATATTTTTCTAATCACCACTGCCAAGTGTTGGTGTTGCTGAGTTCATCCTAATTGTAGTTAATTCTTGTTTTTCACTGACAGGTTTGGTCGCCAGCCTGCGATATCCCATAAGTTGTGTTCTGAAATACTTCTTTGGTTACTGCACTGGCTTATTATTTGACTGACTGCAGCTTTTCTGTTATCATGCATGTCTTATCTTCCTAATCAGTCTCCATTTGCCTTTCACATCAATGTGCTGTTTCCAACTATGTGATCAACGTTTGTTGTACATTGTGTGGTTATTAGACTAATCACAATACAGTGAGACAGAGTTGTACAGGAAAATACCAGAAGGATTGCAGTTTCCAAGATATTCACACTAGCACTGACTATATTGGTATGCCAACTCATTCCTCTCATCTATTTTTGCACTGAATTGCACATATACATGTCTGCCCAACATTCTTTATATTGTGCAATATGAGCATGATGTTGTTACTGAAGAAGCACTCTGTTTCATTAAAATGGTTGGTGTATCTAATAAAGTGGCCACTCAGTACATGCATAAAGGTATTGTCTATAACAGCTACGGAAACTGTTTTTTGGCCTATGTGCCAAATATAAGCTACAAAAAAATATATGAAAATTTTGCATGCCACAATAAAAGGGGCGGAACAAAAACATGACTAATGTTAGTAAACAATCTTAATTGTTATTGTAAAAAGGTAATAACTTGAAAGTTTCTAATGAGAAATTTGACCTTGGTTGCTGCATAATTTTACAAACAATTATACTATGGCATTCACCATTACATGTGGCTGATGGACCATAAAACAAATTTGTATTCAAATAAAATTGAAATGATTATTTTTTGTGGGTAAGTGTCAGTCAGAGGCAGACTGGGTCAAAAATTCTTACCAGGGAAAACTTGCAGTGGCCTTGTACTAGTGTTTATGGCCAAAGTCATACCAGCCTCCATTGGCCTTTGCCCCACCAGGGTTTCCCTGGTAAGTCTTATGGCCAGTCCACCTCTGGTGTCAGTATATTTTCTTATGTGTGCCACTAGTAGAAAATATGCTACTGGTTTTCTGTTGCTGGTCCACAGAATAATAGTGTTTCCTAAATAATACAATTCTCTTTTTCAGAGGATTATTCTAACCAGCCTTTTGTTAAATACAGATGAGCATTAAGTAGCTACTCTTTAAAAAAAAAAAAAAAAAAACAGTATGTTATGCAGAACGATCATAAAGCCTAACGGTTAGATTTCTGGTACCCATGCTTAATTGTGAATTCATGTAAATTGGGGTTTGCCTATAGATACTAAGGTATAATATATGTATAACATATAAGATATAATGTATTGCTTATAGATACTAAGGTATAAAACATATGCGTGTGTATGTAAACTTTATTTCCATATATTGAATGTACATATTCGTAAATCTGAAATAACATACAGTATAAATTTTATACAAAATACTGTAAATTTGTAAAATACTGTATCTGAATACTATAATTTTTTTTATAAAAAAATCAAATGTTGAAAATTCAGATTTTTATTCCTGATTCTCTCCCTCTCTTGCAGCATATTCTTGAAGAACATATGATAAGGAGTTGTTTCTTCCAGCACTGGTGTTCTGTGAACATCTCCCTTAACAGAAAGAAACTTCTGTTCATTTCCTGAGTGATCTTAATTCCTTTTCATCAAAGAATCATACTCTTGCACTTTTTTCAATTAGCTGTTGCATCAACAGCTAACTCATCTTTCTCTTCTCCTTC
Organism: Mastigoproctus giganteus; assembly: GCF_048544385.1. NCBI lineage: Eukaryota > Metazoa > Arthropoda > Arachnida > Uropygi > Thelyphonidae > Mastigoproctus > Mastigoproctus giganteus. Next base: position 93,176,683 of record NC_143584.1, on the reverse strand, counting down.
ATCTTCCACCACACTCTTGACAAGTTCTTGTAGGTTTTATTTATTTTAGCTGCCTCATCACCATTCAGTAATCCTATATCATCCTTTGCCTTATTGTTGAAAAGTTAACAATGCTCTTGACTTTGCCATCTATCTCGAAAAAGCCTGTGAAGTTATTCACAGCTGCCTCCAAAATATTTTTATAACATACCTTCATGGCTTAATTCCTCTGTGGTCCCATTGACCTTCATAATGTAGCTCCAGGTGCTGTAGTTCTTCCAACAATGGCTTATGTCAAGTTCAGGATCGAGATAATTAGAACTGTTCAGATGCACAGAACAGTTCTGATTATATGTAGTGTAGATAGTCTAGTACATGCATATCACACCTTGGTCAAGTGGCTGGATGAAGGAGATTGTATTGGGAGAAATAAATATGTCTACAGTGAGATGCACAAATTGTAAGCAATCTGGATGCCAAGCATTATTTGTAATGGGATGTTAAATTCCATTCTCTTCATGGCCAGATATTTCTCAACTTCAGGAAAATTTGTTCCTGAAGTTTCTCGATTTGTGGAACTAGCCCCAAAATAAATGTTCTGTGATCCATATTGTCTTATTGAACTGCCAAAACAGAAGGAGGAGGTTTCTATTATTTCCTTTAAACGATCTGGGGTTCACACAGCACTATAGCATCTGGACTTGATCACATACTTTCCCACAAAATATAAGTGCATGTCTATCCTTCATGGCTTTAAACCCAGAGGTTTGATATTTGAAATGCATTCCCTACTGGGCATTTTTCCAGAGATGGCTGGTCTTGTTTGTTAAACTCTTGTTCTGGCCTACACCCATTTCCCTCAATCAACTTGTTGTCTGATATTTACAGGCTGCAATGTGGTCAGTGAGTGATAATTCTGCTGTTAGCATTATGCTATGCAGAAAGCAATAACTTTTGAATCTTGCCAAATATGGAATTTTTTATGATAACCTTCGTCCTCCTGATTGTTTGAAGCATTCATACAAAGAGAGGGCTTTTTCCTGTCTCACTCTTCCATCACGTGGCTCTCACTTTTTATTTGTGTGCTCGAGATATAAAATTTAGGGCTACATGACATGAATACAAAATAAAGAAATATAAAAAATAAATAAATAAAATTTGGCTGTTGCTAATGCATCTTCTTCCACTGATTTGCATACTTCCCTTTAATGAATTTTAATAGGATGTACGGAAGATTCATTCATGCTGAACCACCACAACCTCTGAGGCTGATAACCTACTTCTTAATAAGTCCAAAAAAACTTCTTCAAAGTTCTCACTCACAGTATAAACTTTTTTCTTCTTCTCACTCTTTTGGAACCTGATTTTCTTCTTAAGGCCACCGAGTACAATAAAACACACACACACACACACACACTATGAATCTGGAAGGTCAATCGTGTATGAGTGGGATCACACACTTTTACACCTTAAAGTTGATGCGTTGTACAAGTAACCAAGCTATGAGCTTTAACTTGAAAAGCTCTTATAAGTTTTGTAAATTAGATTCAAGAAGCTGAGAAATATCACACTACAAACCAAGCTTATATAACCAAATTTTAATATCAAAGTTGCATCAAATGGAACTTTACTGCTTAGTCATATACATTATTTAGATCCACTAAGAACAGATTTCGCAGGAATGCAAATCAGAGAAACAAATTATCATAGCGGCAGAATGTTGTACTTGCAACGTTGTACTTGCAACGTTGCAATGTTGTACTTGCAACAGCCTATACAATGTCCACTGAGAATATGAAGTTTGCCAAAAGTACAAAGGCTGAAGGGGTAGTTAACAATACTAACCATGGTATGCTGCTTCAATCAGACTCAGAAAAATTGTTCATCTGGTCTGAAAAGTGAAAAATAAAATGCAATTCTGTAAATATAAGGTTCCACCTTTGGGTAACAATTACCCTAGATTGGCATTACTTGGGATGCATAAACTTAGGGTGGCTTTTGGCAAAAATATTTTGAGATAATTATATGATCTGACATGATTATTCAATTACAGACGATGGTAAGTAAAGTCCTTATCTAGGAGAAACTGAAAAAAAAGTTTCAGCTTCTCCTAGACAAGGACTTTAATAAGCTGCTAAAGTTTTCAAGAAACTGCTTGAAAGTTTAAAAGTTTATTACAGCACATTACAGGTGATATACCCAATTACAATATTTGCAACTATAAAACAAATGAATAAGCAAATCAGACATAACAAAAAAAAAAAAAAAAAAAAAAATACAGTTCAACCTCATAATAATTACAATACAGTCGGTCCTCGTATAACACGTGTTTACATTACACGAATTCGATCATACACGATTTATAAATAGGGGAACGATATCTTATATAACACGAACCGAATTCGCTTATGCACGATTCACCTTTGTGTTTACAAGAAATGGCAGTCGAACGCAGAATCATCCCAACCGAACGCAACACGATAGGAATGAAGAGAAGATTCTGAAAATGTATTTATGTTTTTTATATCAGTGAAGGGGAAACACATTTCACCATAATAACGTAAAAACCAACACAATTCCAGCTATCGGTATAACCGCAAATGCAATTAGATGGAGTTTACTACCAGTTTATAACAGATTCCACTAGCAGAAACGCAAGTGGAAATTGTTTTATGGTAGTAACCCCCAGAAATATTAACACCTCACATTTAGTAAAATGTGAGGTGTTAATAGTGTATCTCGGCCTTTACGGCGTTGTTTATTCAATTGCTACACGGGCACAGCTTTGTTTATGTGTATCAAGCGTGCCTCCTCGTTTTGCAATTGCGCTTTATTCCCTAAAAATTAGTAAAATACTTAAAAAGGTGTGAAAAGGAAGCGTCCTGGCGAAGACACTGCAGATTCAGAGAGAGAGAGAGAAAAAAAAGCAATAACGATAAACAGAGGCGGACTGGGTCAAAAATTCTTACCCGGGAATTTATAGTGGCCTCATACTACGGTTTATGGCCAAAATCACACCGGGATTTCCCGGGTAAGGCTTATGGCCAGTCCGCCTCTGTCGATAGAGAAAAAAATATGAAATTGTGAAACGCTTTGAGCGAAATGAAAGACCATGTGATATTGCACGTGCTACAGACCGAAATGAGGCAACGCCGAGAATTAGAAAGAATGCAGAGAAAATAAAAACAACTTTCATAGCAGGAACAACACAAAGTGTAATTAAAATCCATTAGATTAAGACACAAAGAATTGGAAGAGATGGAACGGCTGTCATCTGTTTGGATAGAAAATCAAACAAAAAACAAGTTTGCTTACGATAGAAGCAAAAGCAGTAGCAATATTTTATTACGTAATAGTCGTAATAAAATACATAAGTATTTTATTACGACTATTTTATTTAATACAATAAATTTTTTACCATTTTATTAATAAATTTTTATTACTTAAATAAATAATAAAAAATAAATATTTTTTATTATTTATTATATTATAATAAAAAAAATATATTATAATATTATTTTTATTACGTATTTTAATCGTTATAAAATACGTAAGTATTTTATAACGATTAAAATTACCCAATTATTTATTGTGTTTGGTAATGTTTTGGTTCCAAATGTGTGTTCAAACTTGGGCGGTCGGCACCTAACCCCACTTTTCCCATAGGGCCTGTTGTTTATATTGCACGAGGTTTTCTAGGAACACAACTATCGTGCTATACGAGGACAGACTGTACATTAAAAAAAACCTATGTAAATTCCATTTATATAGAACACATTATGAAATAAATTCTTTAAATATGAGGGTAAATATTAAATAATGCCTCCGAACCTTTTCTTGGATGCCTGTCAAATATGCATAACTTAAACTACATTACATAATGTGGAAAAATACACCTTTTCCACATATTAACACCACCACTTTTATGGTCATAATGATACCACTTTTCATGAAAGCCAAATTTATTGTGGCTTTCACGTGAATTGATATCATTATGTATTAGAGCCATATCAGACTAGTCAACTCTAACTCCACAATGGTCCCCCCCCCCCTTGTCATGATGCTAGTGTGAGATCTGGTAAAGGAGAAATTTTCTTTTCTTTTCTGGCTTCACTTAATTCATACCTCCACTTCTTCAGTATCTCCACAGAGCAAGCAGAATTGACTGTGGATACATGGAAGTCTAGGATAAACCCTCTCTTGTCCAAAAAAAAAACTAAACATGATTTTTCCAATGAATGGCTGAGCCTCAAATTTCTTCATTTGTGAATCCTCGTATTGCCACTCCACAGACTGCTGCTTTGACTGTGGTTTATAGTAGCAGTAGTGTGCTCAGGTCTCATATTCAGTAATAATGATGATGCTGCTGCTGCGAAAACCATTGCCCATGGTCTCATAATAACCAGAAGATCAGAGCATACTTGCATTCTCGCTTCTTCTAATCTGGTTTTAGTATTCATGGAACCCACCTGGAACAATTTCTTGTATTCGATATTGTCAAATTGTTTTCAATGCATTAAAACCTAAACCCACTCTCGTCTTCGTAAATCAGTTTATGTACTATCTCTCTCTCTCTCTCTCTCTCTCTCAATTTTCCATCACTACTACAGTTTAAAACCAGCCTGATCTGAGAATATCCTTTAAATCACTATCGCTGAGATGGCTGATATGCTCACATAAAAGACTATCATGTCCCCATAAATATTCTTCAGTCAGTGCTGAACCTTAAAAATAACAAGTGATCAATATCACCCTCCACTTTCATGTTTCAACTACCACAGCCCTTCCATCTGCCATACACAGTGGTGAAACTTATAGGACATTGGCAGTAATGTTAAAATTTAATCTGACAGCATTATATTTTATATGAAACATCATATGAGAAGGAAATAATCTGGAGACATTAGTTCTCATTTTTTATTAAAAAAAATTATAGTTATTACACAGATCTATTTTATAATAGTCCAGTGTAAAAAAAAAAAAAAAAAAGGAGAGGAGGATATACTTCAATAATGAACATAAAATGAAATGGCACTTAATATTGTAGAATAAAGTATTAGCCATATAGTTCAAGGAAACCATGGGCTTCTGCTGCACCAGTAAAAAAAAAAAAAAGAGAAAACTTCCTACCATCTAGTCTAAACCTCTTCCCCTGTAATTTGAATTTGAATTTATGGTCCCTAGTTCTGGGATTCTTTATAATAGTGAAAATTCTGCCTTCAATCACTTTATTAACCCCTCTCAGAGTGTTATAAACGTCAATCAGGTGTCCTCTTAAGATTCTTGATTGCCACGCTTTGTAGCCCACATAATTGGAGTCATAAAGGGCCCTTTCAACAATCAGATGAGGTCTCCATACTTGGACACAGTATTCCAAATGCAGCCTTACGAATGCATTATACAGAGGGATTATGACCTCTCTATCTTTACAGGATATTGTTCAATATGTCACTCAGGACACCATGGGCTTTCCTGCTCAGAAAACTTCATATCTATCAGTAATGTAACTCCCTGATCCCTTTCTTCCTCTGCTGTTCTTAATTGTATGGGTTAATTTGGGGTTACTATTCCTCAAGTGTAGGACTCTACATTTTGCTGCATTAATACAGAAATTGCCACATTTCTTACCATTTTTGAAGCCTGTTCAAATCATCCTGAAGGAGTGTTGCTTGGCATTCATCATCAACAACTCTCCCAATCTTTATATCTACAAATTTTGACATCAAACCCTTTATCCCTTTATTAATTTTGTTTATGAAAATGAGAAACAATAGTGGTCCAAGAACCAATCCTTCGAGGATTCCACTTCTGACATTACACCAATTTGAAGAATATCCATTAATCACAAACCTCTGCCTTCTGCCCTGCAAACACCCTGCAGTCCATCTTAAAATCTTTCAGTAATGCCAACTATCAGTAATTCAACTAAAAGTACTCTATCAGTAATCCCAATATGTTCCAGCTTATAGAGTAAGTAATCTCTCATGGGGGACTGAGTCAAATGCTTTGCTTGCACTACATCCACAGTGGACTGGTTTTTTCAGAAGCCACAGTGGATTTTGTGAAAATAGTCTTTTGCTTCAAGATGATATGTAAGATGAGCACTGACTATTTTTTTTTTAAACATCTTACATAAGCAGCTGATCAGAGAAACAGAGTGGTAATTAGCAGTAATTTTAGGGTCCTTTCCTGGCTTCAGAAAAACAAGGTTGATTGCCGTACACCAAGAATCCAGAAAATGATTCTCAGGTAGATTTGATTATAGAGGGAAAATAACAGCTCTAGAGAACGTGAAGGAAATTGTTTTATCATCTGGTTCTGCAGCACTGCTCTGTGCAGAAGCAACTGCACTTTCCAGTTCCTGTTTAGTGAATAGTAAGTTATGAGTGAACACTGCTTGAAGAAAAAAAGTTGAATTTGTTTCTCAATTTGCTGCTTTAAAGGCAGGAACTCTATGGAGCATGATGTTTCAGCAGATATGCTGGCAAATAATTCCCAAAGAATATTGGTAATAGCAGTTGGGTCTACAATTGTACACTTGTTATGCTCTAAAATCGACAAGCACACTGCTAGATTTGCCCTTCATTTTACAAACTTTATCCCACACAACTCTGGCACTGGTTGTCTGGTTAACAGAGGATGTAAACTTTACTCAGCATGCTTTTTGGCTCTGATAACGTATTAATCATGCTCTGGCACAGACACGTTCATGGCTATAAGTTGTTCAATTCTGTGGTAGTATTGAAATATTCCCCAAGTCTGGTTTTATGTCAGTCTTGCTGATTGGCATTCTTGGGTCCACCATGGCTTTGAAAAGCATGGAAATCAGGAGGATATTTTTGGAATTGTAATTGTCCCTGCACATATAATACACCCTATGACATACATCGCTGCATAGGGCTGGCACTAGAGGGGTGCACAAGTGAGGCACTTGCCACAGGTGCCGTAGATATGCTACTGCATATATATGTGTGTTAAGATATGATATGAATTAGGTATGGTTTCCTACAAGGAATGTGACTCCTGCATAGGGTAGGGTCATTCCTGTTCCTCTCCTTTCCTGCCTTCAGAAACGTAAGGATGACTGCCTTACACCAAGAATTAAAGTTCTACAGGATGGAGGTCATCATTTGTTTTTAAATATATTTCCCAGAGACAGAAGCAAACAGGTTCATGTTTATACAGGAGTGATTTTACATCCTCAGGATCTAGTTGGAATCAATGACAATGCCGTTATTACTTGGGATTAGTGGGCCATTGGCTGACTTTCAAAGTGATGCAGGTTTTTGATTTGCCCACATTAGTTTTGATTCGGCTTAGGAAATAGGTGTCTGGTATCCATTTCTTGCTCAGGATAAAGATCCTGAATAGGATCGCCTGCATTTTCCTCTTCTTCATTTACATCCATTGCATCCTATATCTGACAAATAACAGGGTAGGTAATGGTAGGTCAGGGAGGAGGTTTTTCTTTAGATGCTACTTCCTTTGTTTGTATTGAGATGGTAGCAGCAAATGCTTTTTTCTTGATGTGCTTGTGACAATAAGTAGCAGGCATGCCATATAAAATACTTGCATGGTGAAACTGAAATATCAGTTTGCACTGATTTTGTTCACTTTCTCAGCACTACTTGAGCATAAGATTTTCTGCTATTTACTGATGTTACCTGCTTCTTTGCTTCCACATATAGGATATTTTGCTCCATCTTTTGCTCCATCTTGATTTTATGGATTTGTTTTTCCTCTTTCCCACTTTGGCATGCTCTTGAATGTGCTGGTTGTTCACTGCCACAATTCAAGCATGTCAGTTTTGGAACAGATCATTCCTTAGTGTCATATTCCTTTCTTTTCCTGCACATTGGGCATAAACAGGTGATCCACAACACACCATCTGAGAGTGACTATTTAATATATATATTTTTTGATACCTGAAACATCACAATGGGTTCAAAATGTAGAGCCGTATAGGGAAGTTCAGATGTTCTGCCTTGATGGAGGTAGTAAGGTTCAGGAGTGTTAAACATAAGGGTGAGAACTATAGTAGGACCAGTTTTCCCTCCTGACAGAAAGATATCCTCTTAACAGCCATGGCTCTTTGGTCTCTTAATTCATTGCATATCTCCTCTTAAATGTTTCAAGAGGATCTCACTCAGTTAATTACACCATGTGATGTGTTAAGTGTTCTGTGTGGTGAAACTTCAGAATACTTCCAAAGGATGTTGCTTGGAGGAGCAGTTTATAATGAGGTTTCTACTACGATGTCCTTTGATCTAAGCCATTTTGCCAATTTCAGAAAAGCAGCCAACCCTTTAAGCCCCTTGTGTATAAAGGGTGGCATTTTACCAATTTCCTCAAAGAAGGTGGTACAGCTTCTGTTTAATGTTTCTTATTACTTGTTTTGTTCGATTCAGTTTGTTGTTCAGATAGGAACTTTGCAGAGGCCCTCAGAAGACAAAGAAAGATTTTAATTACTCATAGGAGCAGAGCAATAGAATTCAGTATCTTTAAGACTCTCCACCCACCATGGAGCCCAATGAGGGGGGATGTTTTCATGAACTAGCAGGAAGTTTATTGTTTGTTGTTATTTGGATTTTAGGAGCATTAGCAACTAAGGCCATATTGCTCTGGGGATATGTGGTGGATCACGGGCTCGAACCCCGGTCTAATCAAGAAGCGTGTGCTATGCACTGCTGCTCCTGCCCACGGAGGAGCCTACTAGCAGGGAGTGCATACACAAGTGGGATGCCAGAGTTACCTAGATACTATACCCATACATCCAACAGGTGTTGTCCCTGTCCCAGGACCAAAAGGAAAGAGACCTACTGGAGTACAGCTGACCCTAGCAAGTGGACTTTCCAGAGTTGATTGATCCTGAATGGACTGATACAGGACCTACATCTTGCCTGAAGCAGGGACGAAAGTGGTGTATTAAGGCTGGGCCCCCTTAACCACCAGGCTCTATCCGGCACGTCCATGAGTCACAGCACATGGCAAACATACCAGATTCTAGTGATGGATATCTAGAACCAATAACATGAAAACACAGACAGACAGACAGACAGACACAGAGAGAGAGAGAGAGAGAGAGAGAGAGAGAGAGAGAGAGAGAGAGAGAGAGAAGCAGAGTTCTTGGCAGAAGCTTCCACAGTCTACCTTCCCTACTAAGGATTTCATTGGACTGCTTCATATTGTCTGTCAATTTTTCTGTCTCCATCTCCCTTCCACATGTTGTTGCATGCCATTAGTGAAGGTGTTCAGGGGAAGGTGTGGGTGTTGGATCCCAGTGATGCTAATCTGTAGAGCCAGCAGCATTACTGGGAGGTCCCCCTCACCATGTACAGGTGTTCACACTGAGGGGCCACACCCAAGGAAGTGGCAAATGAAAAAAAGACTTCAGAGTAATTGTGTAGTGAGATAGGAAGTTCTCTGAGCACTGTAAATGAGCTGCTAGGATAGCTCATGGGGTTTTGTCAATGGCATACAGGAATTTTGCCAGCAAGGATAAGCTAATTATCCCATTGTATTATGCAATAGATAGGTTCAATCTTGAGTAATGCATATAGGTCTGGAAGACTCACTTTAAGAAGGATGTGGATCTGCTGGAATGGGAGAAGATACAAGCAACAAGATTAATGAGAAAAACAAAACGGTACTCTTACCAGGAAAAGCTTCAGTTCCGCAAACTTCAGCGCCTGGAGAGTAGGCATCCGCAAGGAGATCTGAGGTGTTCGAGGCTTTGAATGGGTTGAGTAAGGTTCAATGCTGACGGAATCCTTCCTCAGACTACACACGAGGGGTGCATAAATTCAAACTGAGGAAGGACGGCTGCAAGATAATGTGCAGAAATTTTCGACCAGCAGGTGGAACAAACTTTTCTCCAGTGTTGTTGAGGTGGGTAGTTTGAATAAATTTATGGAAGAACTAGACACTCTTAGAAAGGAGAGACAGGTGATATGAAAGGTATCGGCTCTTTTTTTATTTTTATATTTTGATGATGCTGTATAAGCTTGCTTTCTTGCATGATTTGCAACTACTAACTAAATATCTGGATCATTTCGCCCACATCTAAATCCCTGGAAATGGCAATTTCATCTGATAAGGGTGCAACTATTCCAATGGATCTTGCATTGTAATGGAACAAAGATAAGTTTTGATTGATTTCATAATCAAAAATCCCCATTTTGTGATGGTCATTGATACCCACAACAACACAGGAATTCTCGGCATCACAAAAATATTTGCCAACCATGATGTAAAATTGTTGGAGCACGTGAATTGGAAGATTTTTGGCAGAGAACTGTCTTCATATAAATCAATGCCAGATATGTCTGTCTGATTACTCCCTGTAAACAGAATGTCTATTCAATAAAAATGTTATGCAGCCGTGGCATAATTCAAAACTGCAAAGAAACTGTAAGTAGTAGTAGTGGCATGTGATGCAAGAAAGCAAGTGTGAGCTTATGCAGCATCAGCCAAAAAAAAAAAAAAATCACACTATTCCCTCCAAATCCTGTCCAGTTCCTCCTTAAATTTATTTAACCTATCAACTTCCACAACAGATGGAAGTTTGTTCCAACAATTAACCACCCGCTGGATAAAGGCAAATTTCCGCACATTTATTCCACATCTGTCTTTTCTTAATTTGAATTTATGCTCCCTTAGGTTACATTCGATTTAACAGACACCCTTTCTCCCCTATTATCCGTTAAATCGAGGGTTTATTGTATTATATGTTGTGCATTTTCCTACTGACTTTGAAAGTTAGTAGGAGATAGCTTGTGATATATTTAAACTGATTTTTTAGAGGGCTTTGCTGTTGATAGTTTATTTGGCTCAAAATGTCACATCAAACAATAATAGTTTTTTAAAAAGGTCAAAAATCCAAAAGCTATACAAGTATTACTTCCTTGCATCATTTTGTCCATGCTAATTTCAATAACCAGCATCTAATATATTTCCTGGATTATTTATTCACCCCAATACCACTTTTTCAATATTTCCAGCAAAGCAGAAATTTCACTCAGAGCCATCAAGATTCTTATGGTAATCCAACCACTTTAAATCTGAACACACAATAATCTATAATGTTGATGGTAATTACATAAGTGGCATGGGGAATGCTTTGCTAAAGGTCATGAGATTCACTTACTATTCGTGAGAAGTATTAGTGATGGAGAATGAAAGTTTCTCCGCATTCCACCCTGTTCTTAGCATTAGGCAAACATAATGCATTCCTTAACACCAAAGAAATTTTACAGCTTTCACAGCAGATTTTTGTGTTTTTAAACACATAAATGAAGGAACCTTCATCCAGTTATCTTACATGAATCTGGGAAGATATGCATGTGTTTTTGCAGCCATGGGATTTAAACTGCATAGTTAAATGCAATAGTCTTAATGTTTACAGTAGAAAAAGGTTTGCTTTCACGCCAAGTTTCCCTGGTATTGCACTACTTTCAATTAAAATGAACTATCAAAAGGTTAATTTCACATTTATTTGAAAGAGATCACATGCTATCGAATGACGGTGAAGTCCAAAACAGGCTGCATAGCCATCTCATCTTTTAAATAAATAGCAGATTAATCTTTTTTAGCAAAGCACAGATATCCTTTTGACACTGTTCCACAGCCGACCGGGCTAGCCGGGTGGGTAAAGTGCCTGCCTGGCAACCCAAAGGTCGCAGGCTCGAATCCCGTCTCGAGCTTGGATATTACGATGGTGCTGCACTCTCCGGGTGGACATCACAGCCACGATACACGAAGGAAGCAGGAAAAAACTGGTTTCTCCGTGAATTGCTCACATCATATGATATATATATAAAAAAAAAATAAAACTGTTCTACATAAAGGAATGCAGAACAAATTGGAGCAGTGTGGCATAAGAAGCAAGTTTCTACTACTATGGATAATTATTATTATTAGCTACACGGTGCAAGGAAGCCAGAGAGAGAGAGAGAGAGAGAGTCAAAAGTAGAAGGGAATCACCAAGAAAGAGAAGAATGATGATATCCAGCTCAGGACCCTGGGTGTTTGCCCAGGGTCCTGAGCTGGATATCATCACTCTTCAAGCTTCAATAACTACAAGCCCATACTCACCAGATGTGAGCCCCTGGGAATGGTGAGTGGGAGAAAACAAAGAGTGGTTATCAACAGGCCTTGCTCCTTTCGGATTACTGTTATCAGGAAATCCTCTGTTGCCCTATTCACAGAATTTCACTAAAATTCTCTGAGCAGTGCAGACAGGTTACCTCATGGGGTTTGGTCAATAATATACAGAAACTTTGGTAGCAGGGATAAGGATGTGATTATCCCTTTGTGCAAGATATGGTTAGGCCGCATCTTGAGTACTGTATACAGGTGTGGAGCCTTGGTAGGTAATTTTGGGTTTTATTGGCACATCAGCAACTAAGGCCAAAACCAGGTCATATGTAAGAGATTTATATTTTGGTGACCTAAAAAATTAGGTCACTACGTTGGGCCTCAGCAGGGGGGCCAGCAGCTAAACGACCAGGTGAACAACAGTACACGACATTACACATATACAAAATCCATATACTTTTAGCTCCCCGAAATGTTACCGCCTTGTTGCGGAGGAGGCTTGAGTATCCCGATGACACAGAGAGATATGCTGGCAGTAGCTAGACTTCCAGTAGGGCCACCCTAGCCAGACAGGTCAAAGGGTAGGGATCAGACGAAGAGTAACATACCGATCCTCCAGGTTGGGGATTGTGCGGGAGGCTGGTTCCCTCCCCATGTAAAAAAAATAAAAACTCAAAGCTCAAAGAGAAAAACCGGACGGACAAAGGGATGCAACTCTGACTGGAAAAAGGAAACGAAAAGGAATAACAGACATTTTAAATATTATAACATGGAACATAATAGGAGGATTAGGCTATAAAGAAGTTGAACTACTTAAACATTTAAAACAGAAGAAAGTAAATATAGCAGTAATAGCAGAAACAAAGAAAAAATTAAGAGGTACGAAAGATTATGATTCTTATATAATGATATACAGTGGAGTAGATCAAAAGGAAAGAGCTAGTGGAGGGGTAGCAATATTAATAGATCGGAAATAGAAAACCAAAATACAGAGCTACACATTTATAAATAATAGAATAATAACAGTAAGATTTAAATTAGACAGAGGTTTTTTATGTATAATTGGAATTTATGCTCCAGAAGATGGAAAAGAGGAAGAAACAGATAAATTTTATTTACAGTTACAAAAAGAACTAGATAAGAATATAAAAAAGGACCATATAGTTATAATGCTTGGGTAGGGAATAAGCAAATAAAAAATATTATGGGATGTTATGGTGAAAATAAAGTAAATGGAAATGGATATAAATTAAGAGATTTTGTAACATTTAATAATTTAAAGATAACAAATACATTTTTTAGAAAACGTGATATACATAAATAAACATGGTCGGCAAGAGGTACACAATCAATAATAGACTATGTAATAGCAAATCAAAAAATACCAAAACAATGTCGAGATACTAGGGTGTTTAGAGCATATGATATTAATTCAGATCATTTTTTAGTGGCTTCAAAAATAGAGTTATGGGCTAAATGGAAGAAGAGAAAAGCTATTAAACAGGGGAAGTAGAATTTGGGTTATAAAGTATATCTACTTCAAGAAGAAAGTATACAAAATTTATATGAAAAAAGGATTAAAGACGAAATAAATAAAACATCGGAGAGAGAACAAATAGAAGAATGGAATAATATACGAAATATAATTCAAAAGATAGCAAAAAAGACACTAGGACAATTCAGGGAAAACTATAAGGAAGGGGGGGGGGGGAGTAAACATATGGAATGAAGAAATAACTGAAGCAGTACAAGATAAACAAGAAAAATATCTTATATATATACAAAACAGGACAAGTGGGAATGAAAAAATATATAAACAAGAACGCAATAAAACTAAAGATATAATAAGGAAGGCTAAAGCAGAGTCATGGGATAGATTTATAAGAACAATAGAACATGATTGTGCTTATAAAGCTTATCAAAGAATTTATCTTGGAAGCTACTAGGCTTTACATACCAACTAAGAAATATTGTTCAAGGTTTAGGCCTAAATGGATGTCAGATGAACTAATGAGAGGTATGGCAGAGAAGAAAAATGCACGGGATACTTATGAATTAATGGGTCACATGGAAGCCTATGATAGATATAAGTTGGTCTGTAACCAAGTCACAAAGGAGATTAGGCAGGCAAAGGCAGATTATAAGAAATCTTTGGCAAAGGATGCAAAGAAAAACAATAAAGAGTTCTTTACCTATGTAAACTCTAGAAGGAAAGGATTGAATCAGATTGGTCCACTGGATATTGATGGTTCAACTGTTGATGATCCTGCTCAGGTGGCTAACAAACTAAATGAGTATTTTGCATCTACATTCACACGAGGAGTTATTCAGGGAGGGGAATGCCACAGGTGAGTTAAACTCTGGCAGTGAACTAGATGATTTTGTAATAACTGAGAGGAAAGTGGAGGAGAAATTGTTGAAGATAAACATAAAAAAGGCACCCGGGGTGGAGGGGATCTATCCAGTTATATTAAAGGAGGCAGCAAAGGAAGGAAGTAAGCAAACCCTTAGTCATAATTATGAGAACTTTTTTGGACTCAGGGGAGGTACGCATGGACTGGAGTTCTGCAAATGGGACCCCAATTCACAAAGGAGGATCAAAGGGTGACAAGTTTTCTGTTCCAAGAAAATTAATAAAGAAGCACTGCGGGATGATCTAGACAAGACTTCAGTTATAGCTCGGACACAGCATGGTTTTATTAAGGGAAAGTCTTGCCTGACCAATTTGATTCGGTACTATGATGTGGTCACAAAGGAACTGGATGCAGGAAATAACTTTGATATCATATATTTGAATCATAGAAGGGCTTTTGATACTGTTGCACATGGAAGACTGCTGAACAAATTGTAGCCGTGTGGCGTTGGAGGCAAATTGCTTCTATGGATAAAGGGACTGTTGAGTGGGAGAAGACAGAGAGTGGTAATATTGATTACCATTCTGTCTCATGTGGACACTGCTCATCGCAGACTAATGTTATTAGTGGAGTCCCTGAGGGTTCAGTGTTGGGTCTTTTGTTTTCTGTATTTATAAGTGACATTGATGATAGTATATCAAGCTTAATGTCCAAGTTTGCAGACGACACGAAGGTTGGCAGGGTTGTTAAGGACAGTGATGACAGTAAGCTGCTGCAACAGGATCTAGAAAAGTTGAGCAGATGGGCTGAGAGGGGGCAAATGAAGTTTAACATTGACAAATGTAAAGTATTAGATATGGGAAGCAGTAACCCCCAGAGTAACGTATAAACTCTGTGGTACTACACTGACAGAGATAGAAAACAAAAAGGACCCTGGGGGTAATTGTGCAGGCAAATATGAAGTTTTCTGAGCAGTGCAGATGGTCTGCAAGAGTAGCTCAGTGTCTTGTCAATGATATTCAGGAATTTTTCTAGCAGGGATAAGGAGGTGATTATCCTCTTGTATAAGGCAATGATCAGGCCACACCTTGAGTACTGTATACAGGTCTGGAGGCCTCATTTTAAGAAGGATGTAGAGCTATTGGAACGAGTACAAAGAAGGGAAACAAGATTAGTGAATGGAACAAAAGGTTGCTCTTACGAAGAAAGAGCAACCTTTTGTTTTGCAAATTAGTGTCTTGAGACTAGGCACCTGTGAGGTGATCTGATTGAGGTGTATAAAGCCTTAAATGGTTTGAGTATGCTCAATGCTGATGGGATTCTTCCTCTTGCTCAGAATAATCACCTGAGGGCATAAATTCAAATTGAGGAAATACAGATGTAGGACAGATGTGCGGAAATTTGCTTTTAGCCAGCGGGCAGTTGGTTGGTGGAACAAACTTCTATCCTTTGTTGTGGAAGTTGATAGCCTAAATAAATAAATGTAAGGCTGAGATGGATAGGTATTTGGAACGAACAAAGGGGTGAAATAGGAGCGGGTTTTTTTTTTTTTTTTTTTCCTTTTGGCTGATGCTGCATAAACTTGCTTTCTTGCATCATATGCCACTACTAATGCTAATGCTGTTCATGGAAGACAAAATTTGGCATATAAAATGATGAAACACTTGAATAGCACAGAGAAAGACAGTTCAAGAATAAATATAATAAAGGAAGAACAATGAAAAAACATTATGAAGAATTGTGGAAAGACCCAACATATCAAACAGAAGAGATACAGTTAGACCCAGTTAGTAACATAGATCTGATAATGAAAGAAGAATTGGAAAAGGCATTGAAAGCTATAAAAAATAGGAAAGCAGTAGGAATGGATGGTATAAATGCAGAACTGATCAAGTATGGAGGAAGTTTTTTAAAAGACAGGATACTAAATTTATTTAATAAATGTTGGGAACAATATAAAATACCAGAAGAAGGGGAGATAGCAAAAATTATTTCAATATTTAAAAAACGAAATAGAAATGATACAAAGAATTATAGAAGGATTAGCATACTAAATACAGCATATAAAATGTATAGCAAAATAATAAATAATAGAATTAAAATTATCTCTGATGAAATATTAATAGAAGAACAGGCAGGACTCAGAAAGGAAGATCATGTACAGATAATATATTTATATTAAAACAAAATAATAGAAAAACGAAAAGAGTTTAATCTAGAAACGCAGTTAGCATTTATAGATTATGAAAAAGCATTTGATCGAGTAAACAGATGAAAACTATGGGACATACCGAGTAATAAAGGATACCCAAAGCATCTTACAAAAATAATACAGAGTTGATATCAACAAACAAAAATAGTAATAGATACGGGTAATAAATTAACAGAAGAAAGTATAATAAATCAAGGAGTTAGACAGGAATGTAGCTTGTCACCAATGCTGTTTAATATATATATCGAGGATATGATATGTAAATGGAAAGAAGAAATTAATACAGGTATATATTTAAATACAAATAATAGGATTAATACACGGTTATTTGCAGATGATCATGTAATTATTCAACATAGTGAAGATAATTTACAAAGTGCAGTATTTAAATTAAACCAAATAACAGAAGAATATAAAGTTAAAATATCAACGATGAAAACTAGAACAATGGCTTTTAAAGGGAAAAATATGGTGAGAACAAAAATAGTTATAGACAAAATATTAGAGCAAGTAAAACATTTTAAATATCTAAGATGTGATATAACATATGATGTTGAAGAAATATGAACCAGCAATTGGCAAAATTTCAAAATATATGTGGTAAAATACAAAGAACTCTGGCTAAGAAAACAAGGAAAGAAACACAATTGAAATTTTACAAAGTAATGGCAATACCAACACTTCTTTATGGTTCTGAAACATGGATACCAAAACAAAGAGACATTAATAGAATACAAGCTGCAGAAATGAAATTTTTAAGATATGTTAAAGGATATACAAAATTAGATAAAATACCAAACGTAAATATTAGAAAGGAATTAAAGATTTACTCAATTAATGGCAAAATTATAGAATATAGACAAAGATGGAAAGAACATGTAGAAAGAATGGAAGATAACAGATTCCCTAAATTAGCTTATACATATAGAGCAAAAGGAAAAAGAGACAGAGGAAGACCAAAGAAAAGATGGGTAGACCTCTTCGAGATCGGAACAGGCGGATCGCCTAATCCATGAAGGAAAATAAGATAAGATATACTTTTAAATCTCTGGCCTTTCCAGTGAACTGGTACACCCACAATTAAAGCAACGCGGAGATGGGGAACCCCCTGGTGCCGTTTAACACTAAATACACTAAGTCAAGTATAGAAATAAAGATATGTAAAACTTTTATAAAAACAGTAATTTTTAAATACACGTAAAAATATTTAAATATTTTAAATAACTAAAAACAGCTGATAAATTTAAATTGTTGGATAAAATCTGACTGGTGTATAAGGCTCAGTCAGAGGGTCAAAAGCAGTAAAATATAAACAAGTTCGTGCCTGTAAAGTGAGCACTCGGATAAAATATGTCTTACTGTTAAAAAGGTGTCATATTTCTCATACATAGGAGAGTCATCCGTCCTCAGCAGGAATGAATGAGTAAGATGACTGTGTCCTATGCGGAGGCGAGCTAGAACAACTTCCTCGGCTGTTCCTGCGCAGACTCTACTGCTGTGGTTTAATTAAAGGCTTTATCTGAGAGAGCTTGTTTGTGACCTGCCCATGGCAAGATTATTGCCATTGGGAGAGTAATCTTTTGCATATTAATTGCCTATAGTCTGTATAGGGGACTAACAGTCTACAGTTGTTCTGGGGTCACAGTGACCTGGTGGCAGTGTCAGCCAGTTCATTACCGTTGATCCCAGTTTGGCTAGGGACCCAGCAGAAATGGATGTCAAAAGAATGTTCAAAGAGGGAATGTAACATCCGTTGAACTCGAGTCAGGAATGGATGAGGATTATATTTGATCCCTGATAAAACCTGTAGTATACTTAAAGATTCTGTGCATACCATACACCTTTGATAGTTGTGGATTTTAATGTGGCCCAAGGCCAATTCAATTGTCAGCCCCAGATGGCAAATATAACTCTGCTGAGTATGTGCTGCATTCGTCGGGTACCTTCTCAGATATAGTGTTATTTGGGAAGATGGCAGCAGACCCGACAGATAACTCTGACTTCGAGCCATCAGTGAAGACAGGCAAGAAGTCAGGGTATTTTGCTCAGTGAGCAGCATAGAGTTTTTGGTAGACAGAGTTCAAAGTGATGGCCTCCGCACTTGTTAATATAGAAATTGCACTGTGGTGTTCTAGCATGACAGGGTGGAGTTGGTTGCCTTGTGGATATGGCAGCATTGTCTATGGTTATATTAAGTTCTCTGAGTAGTTCCAGGACACGAATATCAAACGGACAGTTGGCAGTCTGATGGGTGTTATAGAAATTTTCCCATCGTGGCTCAAAAATGGATGTCCAAGTGGGATGGTCTGGCAGGGATTTTAGTTGAACTAAAATCCCTGTAGAGACAACTGTTTCTCCTACAAAGCGATAGTGATTGCTCACATACTTCGACATAGAGACTTTGGACTAGAGAAGTTTGAAATGTTCCTCTGGCAATACAAATCGCCTGAGGGTGGATGGGGTCCAACCATCGAAGTACGCCCAGTCTAGCAGATGCATATACCTGGGACCCATAGTCTAACTTAGATTGCATGAGCGCGATAAAGGTGTAATAAAGTGCATCAGTCAGCACCCCAAGAGATAGCATGTAGGGTGTTCAAGCCTCTCATGCATTTCACTCATAGTTGACTGATGTGCTAGAAAGGTCAACTTTCTGTCAAATACGAGACCCAAAAATCTAGTCTCAAGTGCTACTGGAACAGCATTTTGGCCTAGTCTCAGTTCAGGATCAGGATGACGATTACGCTTGTGGAAAAAGTGTATGCAAACGGTCTTTTGCGGAGAGAATCTGAAGCCATTATTCATTGCCTGTGAACTCAGGTGGTCAACGGCATGTTGCAGTTGTCTCTCGATTACCCTCATGTTGTAAGACTGAGAGAATATGCTAAAATCATCAACATAAGAGCGCACAATTCACATTTGGAGGAAGTTGTTCCGGGATTCACTTTGATGGCAAAAAGAGTAACACTTTAGATGGAACCTTGAGGCACTTCCTCCTCTTGGCTGAAATGCCGAGAGAGGGTTGATCCTAAACGAACTTGGAAGGAATGGTGGGTTAAAAAGTTTTCGATAAAAACTGGGAGATGACATCTAAGGGCAATGTTATAAAGGTCTTTTAAAATTCCAAATCTCCAAGTTATGTCATACACGTTTTCCATATCAAAGAACGTGAACACCAGGTGTTCTCGTTTTAAAAAAGTGCATCTCGAACAGAAGCTTCGAGCCTGATTAAAAATTAAATGGTCCAAAGTGGACCTATTCCTTCGGAAGCTACACTGTACTCTGAAAAGGAGCCCATTTACCTCCAAATAATGCAGGCATTTACCATTCTCTCCAGGATTTTTCATACACAGCCAGTCAGAGAGATAGGATGGTAGTTTGTTGGTATTTTTGGATCTTTTCCTCCTTGATGATATTTTTGAAAAAAGAAGAAGAAAATAAGAGCTACAGGAACTGTGAGGGACAATCGAGTTTAACACTGTCCTATTATGGCATCTAAAGAAATGAAAAAAATGGAAGGAGGTACGTATGACTATAGGTTTGAGTCATTAACTGTATATTATGTATAAAATGGAAAGATAACAACGTATGTTCTATTTTTACCAATTATGATTTTGTTGAACCATTATAATATGTAAAACGTTGGTCAAAAACTGCAAAAGTTAAGGTCAATGTAGAACAACTGCATCATTTGCATCGTACAATAGTGGAATGGGTGGCATAGATACCCATGACTAATGTATTTCTTTGTACAGGATAGCGACAAGATGCAAGAAATAGTGATGGTTCCTGTTTATATACATGTTAGATATGACCACCACTAAAGCGTGAAAGTTGCACCAACCAAATGACAGCAGAGATAAAAATGAATCAGATTTTCATCGAAACATCATACAAAGTTATTTGAAAGATAAGAAGCGAAAAGCTGGAAGTTCCATGAAAATTAGTGAAGGCCACCACATTCCAGAAAAACTTGATAGACAATTAAACTGTTGTGTTTGTCATATGAAAGCTAGGTGGTCATGTAACAACTGTCAGAAAACAATGTACACTGAAAAAGGCTGCTTTTAAAAATACCATTTATATGCCTAGTGTTCCCATTTGTGGATGTCTATTTTTCTAAAAAAAGAAATATATTTTCATTGAAATTTTGGTATTATCCAAAGGTATTGTCTGACGATCCTTGAGGCTGTCACAGATACTCTCTCAGATATGCCAGACAGGCTGTGCTTGCCACCTAGGAGTCTAAAACACACTGATGAAACTGATATTCAGGTGACACTGAAATCAAGTGGACCCAATTTCGGCAAAGTCTGGACGGTCTATGACAGCCAAATCCTCTGCTTGCACCTCCACGATGGCGGGACTGTTAGTAATCCTGGGTATAACTGCAATGTGCAAGCACAGGTATGAACCAATGTAAGAAGGGATAGAGGTATAGGGCCCACACCACATGGAGGTATGCTGCTGCTCTGTGTTACTAGGGAACACTAGGTGGTAGATGGCTCTCATCAACCAGTGCAATATCACCACTTTGCTTATTGGAGGCTTGAAGTGGTGGAACCCCTCCCTTTGCAACCTGACTTTCTCCAGTCGAACTTTCCTAACAGTGAGGTAATTTTCCTTGGTGATTTTTAATGTTTACAACTCCAGCTGGCTTCCGTTTTCTAGTCACACCGACCCAGCTGGTCGAGATGCTGAGGCTTTTACAATTACTAATGACTTCACACAGATTGTTCATTTACCTACCAGAATACAGGACAATCCTAACCATAAAGCCAACACTCTTGATCTTTTTCTCACAAACAGCTCTTCTAAGTACACAGTCGAAGTATGTGGTTCTTTAGGCACCTCAGATCAAAACTTGGTGATTGTCCCTTCTCCAATGGAACCTTTTTCTCATAGCTATTCCCAACCTCGTGTTGTTTGGCATTACAAGAATGCAAAATGGGATGACCTGCGTGATTTCTTTAGTTCTTTTCCTTGGTTGGATTACTATTTAAAAACTTTTGATGTCAACATTTGCTCAGATCATGTCAGTGAAATTATTCTTGTAGGAATGGAATCCTTTATTCCCCACTCCACTTTAAAATCTCATCCTTTATCTAAACCTTGATTTTCCAATAAATGTGCTATGGCTGTTCAAGAGAAGAATGCTGAATATCGTAAATGGCTTGTTTCCAATTTTTCAGTTTAATTTTCTGCCTTCACCAAAGCTCACAACAATTGCAAAACAGTTATTAAATGCCAGAAGGTTGTAAAATTGTAGCAGGGTATTTAATGATTTTGTAATAACTGAGAGCAAAGTGGAGGAGAAATCGTTGAAGTTAAACTTAAGAAAGGAACCTGGGGTGGATGGGATCTATCCAGTTATATTAAAGGACAAAGGAAGTAAGCAAACCATTAGCCACAATTATGAGAACATCCCTGGACTCACGGGAGGTCCACACGGACTGGAGATGTGCAAATGTATCCCCAATTCACAGAGGGAGGGATCGAAGGGTGACACAAGTAATTACAGACCAGTTAGTTTAACTTCTGTTCCACATAAATAATGGAGTCACTGGTTAAAGTTGCATTGCAGAATCATCTAGACAAGACTGCAGCAATAATGCATTGCTGTTTGCTGAGAGTGCGGATGGGCTGCCAAGGCAGGTCATGGAGTCTTGTCAAAGATATATAGGAATTTTGCTAAGGGATGTGATTATCCCGTTATACAAGGCAATGGTCAGGCCACACCTAGAGTACTGTGTACAGGTCTGGAAGCCTCATTTTAGGAAGGATGTAGAGTTGCTAGAATGAGTACAAAGAAGGGCAAGAAGATTGGTGAGGGGAACAAAGGGGTGCTCTTATGAAAAAAGGCTTAAGTTCTGCAAATTGCAGCACTTGGAGAGTAGGCACTTGTGAGGTGATCTGATTGAGGTGTATAAGGCCTTGAATGGATTGAGCAAGCTGAATGTTGATGGGATTCTTCTCTTGCTCAGATTAAGAACCTGAGGGGACACAGATTCAAATTGAGGAAAGACAGTTGAGAATATGTGCGTAAATTTGCCTTTAGCCAGGATAGTTGATTGGTGAAACAGACTTCCATCTTTTGTTGTGGAAGTTGATAGCCTAAATATATTTAAGACTGAGCTGGACAGGCATTTGGAACAAATGGAGGGGTGAAATGGGAAGGTTTTTTTTGGCTGCTGATGCTGCATAAGCTTGCTTTCTTGCATCGTATGCCTCTACTAATGCTAACTAGACAGGAGCACAATTATACTTCAGACACAACATGGGTTTGTGAAGGGGAAATACTGTCTGATCAATCTGATTGGATGCTATGATGCAGTCAAAACAGAACTGGATGCAAAAAATAATTTTGATATCACATACTTATATTTAGGGAAAGCATTTGATACTGTTGCACATAAAAGAGTGCTGTACAAATGGGAGCAGTATGGCATTAAGGGCAAGTAGCTGCTATGGATAAAGGAATGGTTGAGTGCGAGAAGACAGAGACAGTGGTAATCAATGGACATTACTCTTCGTAAACTAATGTTATTATTAGGTACCCCATGGTTCAGTGTTGGGCCCATTGTTGTTTTTTATATTTGTCAATAATGTTTATGAAGGCATATCAGGCTTAATGTCCAAATTTACAGATGATACAAAGGTTGGTACAGTAATTAATGATAGTAATGACAGTATGCTACTGCAATAGGTTCTAGAATAATTAGGTAGATGGACTGAAAAATGGCAACTGAAGTTTAATATTTACAAAGGCAAAGCACTGCGTATGGGTAGTAGTAGTAACCCCAGAGTAACATACCAACTGTGTGGTACTGCATTTCATTTTTTCATTTTTCTTTTTCATTATCCTGAGGGTTACACTAACTGTGTGGTACTAGACTCAGGGTAATGGAAAATGAGAACGACCTGGCAGCAATTGTGCAGTCAGACATGACATTCTCTGAGCAGTGCAGACAGGCTGCCAGGACAGCTCATGGGTTTTTGCCAATGATATTTGCTAAGAGGGATAAGAAGGCGATTATTCCAATGTATAAAGCAATGGTCATGCCTCATCTTGAGTACTGCATACAGGCCTGGAGGCCTTAGTATAGGAAGGATATAGAAGATCTTGAGCAGATACAGAAAAGTGGCAATGAGATTGGTGAGGCAAACAAAATTTTGTCCTTACCAGAAAGTCTTCAATTCTGCAAATTGCAGTGTTTCAGATCAATCAGATTACCTGCAAGGTGATCTGAATGAGATGTCTCCAAAGGATGTTTAAAGTTTTGAATGGATTGAGCAAGTTTAATGCTGATGGGATATTTCCTTTTGCTAAGCACATAGGAGGGAGGGGGGCTAAATTCAAACTAAGGAAGGATGGTTGCAGAATAGATGTGCTTGAAGGAATTAGTCCATTATATGTAAATTAAGATAATATTGCTATTTTACACACATATACAGGGTGTCTCAAAAATATTGGTACAAACGTTTAGGGGACGGAGGTAGGTAGGTAACATTTAAAGGAATGAGAATTGCATAGGAACCCATAACCAGAAACGTCACAGGAAAGTAGTAGCAGAGGCACAACAAGCAAAAATGACACAAGACAGTAATTAGTGGCAAACATTTATTTGACATAATATTAACAATGGAGTATGAGATGGATGCATTTCATGATGTTACAACAGATGCTCGAAGGTTCCACCATCAGACGCGATACATGCATGACACCGACGGCAGCATGGATTGGCGGACACGGTCGAACACACCTGGAGTTTCTTTGACAGTAGCAGCAGCACAGACTAGTCTCGCTACAAGATCCATTTCCGCCTCTACAGGCGATTCATACATGATAGATTTGAGGGGGCCCCCCACAGAAAGAAATCAAGGCTCGATAAATCAGGTGAGCGTGGGGGCCAGGCAACGGGTCCACCACGGCCAATCCATCGATGCCCAAAATGCCTGTTCAAATGGTCACGAACACACCTTCCATAATGGGCAGGCACCCTGTCATGTTGAAACCAAATGTTGCGTCACATTTGCTGGAACATCGTCAAGTAACCCTGGTAAAACTTGTTCAAGAAAGATCCGATATTTAGCGGAGTTCATGCGGAATGGTAACAGGTATGGGCCGACTAAGTAGTCACCAACCATACCTACCCACACATTTATTGCGAAGCGATGTTGTGCCGCAAGGGGGGCGCACACCGTGTGGGCCCTCTGCTAATCCATACACTAGGTGGATGTCTGCCAGCTCACAGTTTGTATATCGATGCATGCTCTTCGTGCAGCGACTACTGCTTGAATGAGTAAACCAGAAATTTTCCTTCTCGCGAACTGATGAACAGAGCCGTGTACCAACTTACAGTGACGTTTTGGGTTATGGGTTCCTATGCGGTTCACATTCCTTTAGATGTTACCTACTTCCCCTAAACGTTTGTACCAATATTTTTGAGACACCCTGTATACAAAAAGAAAGGAAAATGGAACTATTATCTCAATGGTTAGTTATTTAGTTATTGTGAAAGATAAAAGGTAACAGCACTTTATTTTTGATAACACTGGATCAAATCTCTTGTTCAGTGTTATTATTAATTTTTTTTTATATTTGTTAATTTCATAAATATTAGTTATGATTATTGGTAATAATGGATTATTTCTATTATGACTCTTGGTTATGCCCATCACTAATTCAAACATGAGGCCCAATTGTAAATAGTACTCTTTGTTATAATTTTTAATATTAGGGACTATCTTTGATTCCCTTTGTGTTCCATTTCAGATTCATTAAAAAACTCAACTGTTTCCTTTGACAGATATTTACTGCTGATTTTAACTCCCTGGGTTGTATGATGGCTGGGATACTGGGATAAAAAAGGCATATGATATTGCATATCTGAAAAAATTGAAGCTGAAGGATTTGCAGGTGGATTATTTGACAACATGTGCCTTACTGGTTTGATTTGCATTTAATTTTTCCTATAGAATGATTTTACTTCTTTAAAAGAATTGCAAAACCATTCTAGAAAAAAAAGTACAGAAAAACATATCACTAATTTCCCATTTAGGAAACATTTGCATAAATAAAATGCATTTGTTACTGGCAAAGTGTAGAATACAAGTATTGTACAGAATGCCTAGCAAAGTAAGAAATAAACTTTTCTTTATAATCTGATGATGCCATTATTAAGTGAGTCACCTTCCGACTTTTATACATAGGCATACTGGACAGAAATAGCTCCCCCACATCTCATGGTTAAAATGAACATATACCTGTTATAAGTACTAAATATAATATAAAAAAATGTTTATAACCTGAAAACTTTGGAGACTTTCCATTCGTTTTACTTTTATTAAATGCATTTCACTATGCTGTTCCTGACAGTTAGAATTTTTTACCTTTTTCTTTTTATGTATTCATATATTAATTTTGTGCATTACTTTCTGTATTTTGTATACAAATATAACTTTGTTTTATATATTTTTATAATTTTTTTTGCATAGAAATATTTTAATTATCAAAATTTTTTACATAAATACGATTCCAGTTTTGCCCATAACATGTTCTGTAGACAGAGATCATTTAGTAAAATAATTCCTTATTTGTATACAAAATACAGTAAGTGATGCACAAAATTAATTTATGAATATACAAAAAGATAAAGTTCAAAAAATTCTATTTTTTAGGAACATATTAGTGGGAAATACATTTAATAAACAAAGCAGATGGAAAATCCCCAAAATTTTCAGGTTATAAACATTTTTTATATTATATTTAGTATTATAACAGGTATATGTTTATTTTAACAGTGTGACACAGGAAGCCTCTCTAGCATCTTCTTTTAGAAAAGTCTGAACTATGATTTACTTAATAATGTAATAGTGGAATGCCTGGCAAAGTGTGAAAAGTTTATTTCACATACATACTTGCAAATGTAGCCTGGTTCTAGCCATTAACCACCCTCCCAAACTTTCAATTATCCTCAAACTTGGAGAGCTTTTGCTATATTCCCTCATTAATATGATTCTTAAAAATCATGAAAGTGATTCTTGCAATGCTTCTATTGGATTGAGCAGCAGCTGAGAAAGCAAGGTGCTGGGGATTTCAAGGACTGCTGGGAGTCATCATGGAACAAATAAATACATGGGATATGTTAGGGTAACTAAGAGTAAGAAAAGGTGCATGTACACTTGCATGCATACCAATGCTAGGAGTAGAGTAAATAAATTTGATGAATTTGAGGTTCTGGTCAAGACATCAAAGGCAGATACTGTTGGGATATCAGAGATGTGGTGTCACACAGATATAAGCAATGCAGAATTCGGTACTGGGAAAGCAAAATTTAGAGCAGGAGTGTATTATAGGCCCAATGACTCTGATGAGTAAAATGAACAACTATACAGAGAAATAGAGTGGGCCAGTAAATCAGATTGTCTTATAATGGGGGATTTTAACATCTCAGATATAGACTGCAACTTGTGGATTGGTCACTTGAAAACTAGTAAAACTTCTCTGGATTTATTGGTTGATTGTTTCCTACAGCAGCATGTTTGAGAGGCAACCAGAGGGAGTAATACTCTTGATCAGGTTGTCAGCAGTAATTATTCATGAATTAAGAATCTGCAGATAAAGGAACCACTAGGTGGCAGTGATCACAGTGTACTGATATGTGATTTACTCAAAGAAGTAATTACCACCATGGGAGAGGGGAAGGGTTTTTGCTTTTGTAAAGGTGACCACAGTGGTCTCAGAGAGTTTTTAAATTCTATACAGTGAGACCAACTGATGACATTACCAACAGCAAATTCTAAATGGAATGCATTCAAGGAATTAATCTTGGAAGCTACTAGGCTTTTCGTATCAACTAAAAAATGCTGTTCAAAGTTTAGGCCTAAATGGATGTCAAATAAACTAACGAGACTCATGTCAGAGAAGAAAAATGCATGGGATGCATATAAATTATAAGGAGACATAGATGCCTATGGTAGATAGTTGTTGTTGTTTGTTATTTTGTTTTTAGGAGCATTAGCAACTAAGGCCATATTGTTCCGGAGATATGCGGTGGTCATTCTCTGACCTTTCCACATCCTACATATTTGGTGGTCACGGGCTCGAACCCCGGACATGGTAGATAGTCTGTAATGAAGTCACAAGGCAGAGTTGGCAAGCAAAGGCAAATTACGAGAAATCCTTGGCAAAGAAAAACAGTAAAGACTTCTTTACTTATGTAAACTCTAGAACAGGGGGTCTGCAATCTTTGAGTGAAGGGCCATTTTTGATCTAATTTTTAAAAAAAGGGAATCCAAAGAGCCGCACCTCAGCTCAAGCTGGGAGAAGGGGGGGGGGATTTTTAAGAAATGGAATAGAGCAGGAAGGTGTTTTATTAAAAAATATATATATATTTTGAAATATCATTTATTAATACTGAAAAAACATAACAAATATCCAATTAGAGATAAATTAATGTGACTTTTGCTGCTGAACTTCTTGAGTGAATCTCTCAACATCAGGCGAGTATGCCATAATTTTCATCTTTGAACATACAGAGAAACTCGTGTTGTTCAGACGGTTTCTTGGTTTATTTTTAATATAGTTCGTGTTCGAAAATATTTGCCTGCGGAAATACGAACCAAAAACTGAGAAATCCAAACACAAATATTTTTATTCTTGCATTTTCAACTCAAGTATTTTCAAGTATTTTAGATAATTTTACTGCTTTTAACTATATTTTAACTATATTGTAACTATATTTTAATCTTTATTGTATTTTATTTTATTTTCATTACATTTTACTGTATATTATTTTATTTTATTTTATAGTAAATTTTCAGTTTAATTTCTTGGCTGGTGTTTATCATTAATTGTATAGTATTTTCAACTCATCTATCGCAGTCCATTTGTGTAGAATTGCAAGGGCAGTCTTTGCCCTCTCCAAATCCTCAATTTTGGTTTTAAGGCATTTTAGTCTTGAGCTCCACGTGTCCTTGATTTTTAAATCCTCTAACTCCATTTCAAATTGTGCTTCATGTGGGAATAAAAATTAGAACTGCAGTTACATGTTCAAAGAGCTGCAGGATGCCGACCCTTGCTCCAGAAGGAAGGGGATGAATCAGATTGGTCCACTTGATTTCGATAGTTCAACTGTTGATTCTGCTCAGGTAGCTGATAAACTGAATGAGTATTTTGCATCTACATTTACACATGAGGAGTTATTCAGGGAGGGGGAATTTCAGAGGTAACTCTGGCAGTGAGCTAGATAATTTTGTAATAACTGAGAGGAAAGTGGAGGAGAAATTGTTGGAGATAAACATAAGAAAGGCACCTGGGGTGGATGGGATCTATCCAGTTATATTAAAGGAGGCAACAAAGGAAATAAGCAAACCTTTAGCCATGATTATGAGGGCATCCTTGGACTCAAGGAAGGGTCACGGACTGGCGATGCACAACTGTATCCCCAACTCACAAAGGAGGTTCAAAGGGTAACACAAATAATTATAGACCTGTTAGTTTAACAGAGTTCTGGAGAAAATAATGGAATCACTGATAAAAGAAGCACTGCAGGATCAACTAGACAAGAATGCAGTTATAAATCAGACACAGCATGTGTTTGTTAAGGGGAAGTCTTGCCTGACCATTCTGATTAGATACTACAATGTAGTCACAAAGGAACTGGATGCAAAAAATAATATTGATATCATATACAGCAAACCTCCGCTATTCGCGGAGGTTATGTTCCTGAGAAATGCCGCGAATACTGAAAACGCGAACATGAGTTATGGCTTCCATAGTAATAAAGGCGTTCCGTTCCAAAGTATGAAATATATAAGAAAAACTAGTCTAAAATTTTGTTTATGTATGTATTATATGTACTTTCATAATATGACTATGTACATAGACAGTACATAGCAAGCATATGGAATCGAAATGAAAATAAGAAACAATTTAATATTAAATGTAATGTTTATTAGAAATTTCAAACAAATCTTTCAAACCAGCTCCTTTGCTAGCTAATCCCGCCAGTGCTATTACCAGTTTCGCTAAAGTGTTGATAAAGGAGTTTTGCCTTTTCACGAATGATGAGTGAATGGAATTTTATTTTGAGTTCGGTCTTCTATCCACAGATTTAAAGCTTTTTCCATTTTTTCTAATTTCAGAGCAAATTTTTGAAGCAATTAGCGCGTTTTCAGGACACTACAGCAGATTTTTTCTTCCGATTTCTTGATTGATTGTACCGTTGACTCATTGATTTTATAATGTTTTGCCACTGAGGAGACACTTTCACCATTAGAAATTTTATCTAATAACTCAATTTTATTCGCTAATGTCATCACCTTCTTTGATCTTTTCACATTTCTCTTCTTATTCGTAGCCATATTTTTGTATGTGTTAGAAAGAACTTGTCCACAATAAAGTCACTTTATTCCATTAACACACTAGAAAAGTCTGTTTTACACTACAAACGGTAGATTTATCACTTTTGTAAGCATATCAATTTATAAATTGATAAATTTATTCAATTTACAAGCATATAAATTAAAAGCAAACTACGAAACCTTCCATGACAAGCGCATAACACTTACTGAACAAGGATTAGCGAGAAACATCCACGCTCACGATTTTGTCATCCCTCTCCTCCAATCCACTGAGCGCTGTTTTGACCAGGAAAGATAATTTTAGCCATGCCCATGTTTTTTTTTATGGCGGAAAATGTTCATGGCACTTTAAAATTCACATTTTTTTAGGTTTCATTTTATATTAAATCAGCGACCGTGAATATGCGAAACAGCGAATAGCGGGGGTTTACTATACTTGAATTTTAGGAGAGCTTTTGATACTGTTGCACATGGAAGACTACTATACAAGTTGGAGCAGTATGGCATTAAGGGCAAGTTGCTACAATGGATAAAAGGATGGTTGAGTGGGAGAAGACAGAGAGTTGTCATCAATGGACACTGCTCTTCATAGACTAATGTTCTTAGTGGTCTCCCGGGGGTCCGTGTTGGGCCCATTGTTGTCTGCATTTATCAATGATATTGATGAAGTTATATCAGGCTTAATATCCAAGTTTGCAGACAATACAAAGGATGGTAAGGTTGTTAATGACAGTACACTACTGCAATATGATCTGGAAAAGTTGAGCAGATGGTCTGAGAGGTGGCAACTGAAGTCTAACATTGACAAATGCAAAGTGCTGCATATGGATAGCAATAACTCGAGAATAACATATCAACTGTGCAGTACTACACTTAGAGTAGCGGGTGGGTGGGTGGGGGGGTAATGGTGCAGTCAGATATGAAGTTATCTGAGCAGTGCAAACAGTTAGAAAGAGTAGCTCATGGAGTCTTTCCAATAATATATAGGAATTTTTTTAGCAGGTAAAAGGAGGTGATTAGCCCTTGTATAAGGCAATGGTCAGGCTACACCTTGAGTACAGGTCTGGAGGCCTCATTTTAGGAAAGATGTAGAGCTGCTGGAATGAGTACAGAGAAGGGCAAAAGGATTAGTGAGTGGAACGAAGTGTTGCTGATACCAAGAAAGGCTTAACTTCTGCAAAATGCAGAGTTCGGAGAATAGGCACCTGCAAGGTGATCTGATTGAGTGTTTAAGGCCTTGAATGGTTTGAGCAAGCACAATGCTGATGGGATTCTTCCTCTTGCTCAGATTTTGCACCTGAGAAGGCATAAATTCAAATTGAGGAAAGACAATTGTAGAATAGATGTACGGAAATTTGCCTTTAGCCAGGGGTGGTTGATTGCTGGAACAAACTTCCATGTGTCATTGTGGAAGTTGACAGCTTAAATAAATTCAAGGCCGAACTAGACAAATGTTTGGAGTGAATGCATGGGTTAAGCAGGAAGTTTTTTTTTTTCTCAGCATTGAATTTCTCTCTTTCAGTGTTATCACTCATTTGGTAAACTTTGTAACTTAATGCTAACTGCTCTCACAAATTACAACTATTTAGCTAGACATATAGTGTGAACAGATATCCAGTTTAACCCCACTTTAAAACAGCTAGAGCAAGGGAGAGAATGAAACACCATATGAGCTGGCTGAAAAATGCACATACTTCATTAGAGCTATGGTTTAATCCATAGAGAGTGACTGAAAGGCACAAACAATAGGTGTAATTCCACGCACCGCAGTACTGGTTATACAGCGACTCTAAGTGCATAACTAAAGTATGGAAAAAAATAACAGGTGGTGAAGAGAAGAGTCACTCACTATACTAATACTATGAAAGAGAAGGCATAGTGAGTTAATAACCACCTTTTCAGTTTTTTTTTCTCTTTGCTATAGTTATAATGAATCTTATTGATCTTCATTATTACACATGAAAAATTAACTGAATTTATCCACAGTACAATATTAAAATGTAAATTAAAATGTAAATCATGTAAATGTAAGGCTATTTGGTTACAAATAGCCTTACATTTACATGATAAAACCTGTTCCTTAAGAAGGATAGATAATTTTTTTCTTATTCCCATTGCAAAGAATTTTTTCTATGAAGCACATCCATTGATATTCTGACATTTACCTTATCTTTGTTTACTGTCATTTGTTTACATTTAATAAATTGAACTGTTATTTACATTTTAACCACTAGTGATATCTTTCAGTCAATGTAATTTAGAGATTTAAATAAGTTCAGTTGTTAGTGTTAATATTCATTTAAATATGCATATCCAAAACTGCTCCACCATGTCCACTTCGCTAAAATCTGGAAAATTTCGAAATTTTAGAGGCACCTCTCAATCCTTAAAGGTTTAAAAGTAATAAAAAATATCTCTATATTGTCTTGCAAAACACTTCACCTTCACAGCAACACTCTCTGAATTAAAATGAATCCGAAAACTAGTTCACATGAATTCTTGCACCCAAAGAAACATTAATGATCTGACACATTCGGAATCAAGATAATGGAACTCCACCCAGACTCCAAACTATCAAACCACCAACAAATAACTGAGTGAAGTTCTTTTGTCAATTAATAAAACTGAATGAAGCGATTACAGAAATGATATAAAACAATTTTAAATTTACTTTACTCTCTATAATTTAAAATTTACTTTCCTTCCTTAAGTGGATCCGACTTTGACACAAATCATGATCACAGCATAGAAATGCGAAATGTGCATATACAGGAAGGTATAAATTCTAAAAATTCCAGTATGCACACATTTTGCATTTCTATCCTGTGATTATGACTTGTGTCGAAAAGCCCATTCAGCTTAGGGAAGGAAGGTAAATTTTAAATTACAGAGAGTAAAGTAAATTTAAAGTTTTTTATATATATAATTTCTGTAATCGTTTCATTCGGTTTTATTAATTTACAAAATGACTTCTTTTGTTCAGTTATTTGTTGGTGGTTTGATGGTTTGGGGTTGGGATGGAGCTCCATTATCTCGATTCTGAACGTGTCAGATCACTGATGTTTCTTTGGGTGCAAGAATTCATATGAACTAGTTTCTAGATTCGTTTTAATCTGAAGAGTGTTGCTGTGAAGTGTTCTGCAAGACAGTATAGAGGTAAATTTCTCTAAATTTTATTAACTGAAATACAACATAAAATGTATTGGGCCCTATTGCACTGTCTGTTACTTATATGTAAAATATTGTATTCATAAACACAAATAATTATTATATTATTGAAAGTTATTATATTAGCAAGACCAAGGATGGGGAGAACAACAAGAAATTTTCATAAATTATATGATTTAAGTGTTATAGTTTAGGACAAAATTTTATCCCACAGGATCTCACATTTTGTTATGCACAGTACCCACTGATTTATTAAAGAAGTATAACATGACTCTTTGGTCAACAGTGACTAGGCTGAACTCACTTTTGCAACAGACGAAGAAGAGCTTGTTGTTGCACTATTACCCGAACTTGAAAGTGCTGCAGACACTGCTACAGATATAGGCTTTGCTTGTGTTTTTTTTTGTTGCTGCTGTTGTTGTGTTTGTGACTGGGATGACGATTCCAAGATTCTTTTTTGCTGCATGGCAAGTCGCTGTTGTTTCAGTTGAGCTTCCATTTGTGCTCGTATTTTATCTGCACTTTGCTGGGCTTGCTGTTGAGCCAATTTTTCCCTTACAGCTTGCTGTTGTTTCTCAACCCTGAAACAAAAAAGAAGCAAAATTACTATTTTTAAGTTTAAGTTAAAAAATTAAATTTACGATAAAAGGCTGGACAAAAGCCTTGGTTCTGAACATAGCCAGGAGCAAACAAAGTTTATTACAAAATGGATCAATCTCATATGTGAAGCAAGTGACTATCTGCTACAGTACTACCTATGGATTTCAAATAAAAGACATTGCTTCTGAAGAAATAAGCTGATATTTATAAGTAATATCTACCTTACCACTAAGGCCATTTCAGTTGTGTTTGATACTGTGCTCACTTACCCCATCAGAAGTTAAGTAAGCATAGTCGATAAGGGCCAGAAAAACTAGTAAAGTAATAAGTGATGTCAAAAGTTTAAAACAAGTAAATTTAATATAATAAAATATAATAATAATATAATTAATATAATAATAATATAATATAATAATGTATATTACAAGGATTTTAAAAACTTCAATATAAAATGAACTAATTCCAAGTGACGAAAAGTTTTACCTATTTTCAGGTTTGATTGATTGATTTAGATTTTACTGGCACAAAAACGACTGTGGTTATACTGTGCCAAGAAAAGATTAAAATATCAACAAAAATAAATTCTGGTAACCTTTAAAAAGAGTACCTCGTCAAACTGTTATATATATAAAGCAGTATAAGTTTAAAAGTAAATTATCCAATTTAGATATGTGTGTATATATATATATATATATTAATAGCTTATAAAAACTTAAAAACTGCTGACACATGGTCATTGTTTGATAAAATCTGACTGAGTGTACAAGGGCTAGTTGGATGAGTAAAAGTGGTAAAATATCTATTGTGAACATGAGTAAAATTAACATAATCTGTTAAAATATGCTTTATTGATAAAATGTTGTCGCAAAACTCGCACACAGGAGGATCATCTGCCCTAAGCAGAAACGAATGTGTGAGATGACTGTGTCCTATGCGGAGTCGAGCAAGAACAATTTTCTTGCTACGATTCCTGCGCAGACTGGGCTGCCATGTTTCTATTACAGGCTTTATCTGGTATAATTTATTTGTTCTCTCTCTATGCCATAGTTTTTGCCATCGGGAACATATCTTGTTGTGAATTATTTGCCTGTAGTCTGTATAAGTGACTGACAGGCAAAGATTAAGATTATTAGTGGGAGCTGCTGATTTGGCTGCAGTGTCAACCAAATAATTGTCTCTTATCCCAATGTGGCTAGGAATCCAGCAGAAGTGGATATCAAACTTGTGTTCATAAAGAGAATGCATCTCAAAGATAATAAAGCCTGTAATACACTCAAAGAATCAGAATATATTATTGACCTTTGGCATTGACAAATTCGAATGTGATCCAAGGTTAACTCTATAGCATGCAGCTCTGTAGTGTATATGCTAGATTCAGGAAGAATCTGTTGTGATATTATAGTGTCTGGAAAGACAACAGCTGATCCTACAGGTGATTCCGACCTCAAGCCATCTATGTAAACTGGCAGCAAGTCGGAGTGCTCAGCTCGGTGTGCTGAATAGAGCTGCAAGTAGACAGATGATGGAGTCTCAGACTTTACCCATTTCTTAAGGGAAAGGTCACATGATGGGGTATGAGCATGCCGGGGTGGAAAAGTTTGCTTTGGTGTTTGTGCAACCTTGTCTACCATGATGTTAAACTCTGAGTAGCTCTTGGACACGAATACCAAAAGGTCAGTTGGCAGTCTGACGGGTATTGTACAAATTTTCCCAACATGGCTCAAAAACGGATGTCCACGTATGGTGGTCTGGCAGGGATTTCAATTTTTAAAGCATAGTTTAAAGACAACTGCTTATGCCGAAGCAATAACAGTGGTTTGTTTGCTTCAACATATAAGCTCTGGACAGGAGATGTTCGAAATGCTCCAGTAGCGATACAGATAGCCTGATGTTGAACAGGGTCCAGCCATCGAAGGTCACTGTCTCTGGCTGAGGAGTATACCTGGGACCTGTAGTTTAGTTAGAATTGTACAATTGCACAATAAATACATAGTAAGGTGCACCTTTCTGCTCTGCAGTGCATAGAGGAAAGAGAGAGAGAGCGAAGAATGTTTAGTCCTCTTGTGCACTTTGTATGGAGTTGACGAATATGTTCTAGAAAGGTCAACTTTTTATCAAACAAGAGTCACAAGAATTTTGTGTCTGACACTACTGAAATAACATTTTGTCCGAGCCTTAATTCAGGTTCAGGATGAAGATTACACTTACGACAAAAGTGTACACAAACAGTCTTGTGCGGTGAGAACCTGAATCCATTAGCAAGTGCCCAGGAATTAAGGCAATTAATGGCATGTTCCAGTTGTCTTTCAATAACCCTCATGTTCCATGTCTGACGAAATATGCTAAAGTCATCAACATAGAGGGTGCTGTTTACAGCTGGAGGAAACTGTTCTGTGATGGAATTTACTTTGATGGCAAAAGTGTGATACTTAATACTGATCCTTGTGGTACTCCCTCCTCTTCGCAAAAGGAGCGAGAGAGTAAAGATCCCACACGAACCTGGAAAGACCGGTTGGCAAGAAAGTTTTTAGTAAAAATAGGAAGATGCCCTCTAAGACCGAGGCTATGAAAATCTTTTAAGATGCCAAATCTCCAAAGTTGTGTCATACACTTTCTCCATGTCAAAGAATACTGACACCAAATGTTCTCGTTTTAGGAAAGCATCCTGGATGGATGTTTCCAGTCTAATTAAGTGATCAAGAGTCGATCTGTTTTTTCAGAAGCCACACTGGATGCTGGAGAGAAGATCATTCAATTCTAAATACCACATTAACCTAAAATTAACCATTCTCTCCAAGATTTTGCACAGACAGCTAGTCAGAGCTATAGGACGGTAATTAGCAGGGAATTTAGGATCCTTTCCTGGCTTTACAAAAGCAAGTACAATTGCCATGTGCCAGGAATCCAGAAATTCCTCTTTATATAGATTCTGTTATACAGAATAAGCAGGCGATCCATAGATGTTGATGAGAGATGTTTAAGCATTTCATAATGAATGCCATCTGGTCCAACAGCACTTGCCTTGGAAAGATAGAGAGCTCTTTTTAGTTCCTGCAGAGTGAAAGGCACGTTGTAGGGACAAAGGCCTTTTGGAGTGAAATATAGTGCTTGTTTTTCTCTTTTATGTTTCAGGACCAGGAATTTTGGGGAATAGGAAGATATTCCAGATATGTTTGAGAATGTTTCCCCAAGAGCACTGGCTATTGCAGATTGCTCTGCAATAGTGCATCCATTATATTGTAGGATCGATGCAGGATAAGATGTATATTTTGCCTTCATTTTTTGGATTTTATCCCAGACTACCTTAGTGATAGTAGACTGGGTAACAGATGATGTAAAACGGATCCATGATTCCTTTTGACTCTGACAGTGAATGTAGCATGCTTTGGCTCATGCACGTTTGAAGGCTATTTGATTGACAGTGGTAGGATATCGGCAGAATATCCCTCAAGTTTTGTTTTGAGCATTGTGAATTCCACCATGGTTTGGGAAAAGGTGAAAACTGGGCATGTGTTTTCGGAATGGTATTGGCAGCTCCATGGATGATATTTTCTGTGATGTACCTGACTTCATCATTGATAGTCTCCTGACTGATTGCATTAAGATCAAAATTTGCCTGATATTGGAAGGCATTGCAGTCAGCCTGACCAGTCCTTCACCGTGGTAACCTGAAAGGAAGACACTGTTTCCCACTCTGTAAGAATGTTATCACAGGGAAATAATAACTTCCATATGAGTTCTCCTCCACTTCCCAAGTCAGTGAAGAGAGTAGAGAAGGGAGCAGATAGAAAGATCAATGGCAGAAAACGTAGTATGGGTAGGCATGTGGAAGAATGTGTTGGTTCCCCCATTTAGAAGGGAGAGGTCATTGTCATTTAGCATATGCTCTGACTTGTCCCATTCCATTGTTGCTGGTACTATCCCACAGGGTGTTATGTCCATTAAAATCACCGAGAAGTAAGAAGGGGGAGGCACTGTGTTACAAGATCATCAAGGTCTTCCTGGGAGATGTTAGTCCCAGGTGGCAAATAAATAGGCAGACGGATTATAAAAATCCCACTGTAAGGCAAATTGCAACAGCCTCTATGCTGGTTGTAAGCAGCGAGAGCCGAACTGGGGTCTGGTTGCCCGCAAGGATAGCCACTCCTCCACGAGCAGGGCCATCCGCAATTCTGTCCTTACAAAAAATTGTGGTGTTATGCATGGTGGGGTCATCATTTGCCTTTAGGTAAGTCTCCTGCAAGCAAACGCAAACTGGCTCGTGCTTTTGCAGGAGGGCCTTGATGTTATCAGTATTTTGCCGGAATCCACGTCAATCCCATTGCAGGAAGTTAGCTATTATTTTGGATTGGTGGATCCATCAGGTGGCTTCCGAGGTGCTGAGGGTTTACTTTTGTCAGCCTTGGATTTATCTTTTTTGGGGAAGTATGGACGCCGTCACATGTCCATTTCTTCTTCCACAAAGAGTTCCAAGACTGATTCGTCCGGTACCTCCTTATCCTCTACATCCATTGTTTCTGGTATTACGGGTGGCTCTTCTGATCTTTTTGACTTTTCTTTACCACTTGGTTTTGGTAGTGGTGGGGCACTAGGAGGTACAGATGTATGAGTAGCAGCTGACGTTTTTTGGTGGGCTTTTCTGTACTCAATAAATAGCGAGCAATCAGAGTGAATGACTCCCCAGGTACAATCATCTCAGTTTGTGTACCGATATGCATTTAGCAGAAACCTTCCCGGCATATGTATGGTTTCCCGTTATTTATTGGTTGGATGTATTTTCTGGCCTCTGAGTAGGAGATATTCAGCTCTTTTTTTTATTTTTTGGATTTCTTTTTCATCCTTCCACCACTGGCATGCCCTAGAGTA
Source organism: Mastigoproctus giganteus (assembly GCF_048544385.1). Lineage (NCBI taxonomy): Eukaryota > Metazoa > Arthropoda > Arachnida > Uropygi > Thelyphonidae > Mastigoproctus > Mastigoproctus giganteus. Next base: position 93,138,040 of record NC_143584.1, on the reverse strand, counting down.
GGAGGAGTGCTCTCCTTGACATCAGTTTTGAAGTTGAACATTCCTTGCTCTCGTGGTCTTTAGCACCACATCAAGCACAGGCAGAGTTACCACAACAAGCTGTTTGTGAGTGGCCGTATTTTTGGCATCTAAAACACCTCAGTGGGTTTGGAATGTAAATCATCACTGGGTAGTTTAGATAGCCTGCCTTGATGGAACGTGGAGGTCGTGGGGTGTTGAATGTGAGGATAAGAACTCGGGTAAGGACAAGATTCCCATCCTTTCTTATCGATATTCTCTTGACAGCTGTCACTCCTTGGTATTTCAATTCAGAGCAGATCTCTTCTTCGGAGACATGAAGAAGGTCCCACTCTGATATAACACCTTGTGAAGAATTCGGAGTTTTGTGGGGGTTACGGTGATAGGTATTCTCCCTATGGATGTAGAGTTCAGGATTATTGCCACTTGTTTTGTGCTGGAAACTTTGACCAAAAGGTCGCCAGAACACAGTCATTTAATGGATTTTGGTAATCCTGCCAACCCTTCTAATCCTTTCTGGATAAAGAAGGGTGACATCTTTCCGATTGACTGCTCTCCGGTGGAGAATGAGGAAGAGTGCCGTCACTGATGATGGTGGTGTATCCTCAGTTCTGGCTCTTTTTACAGAGGTGTTTTCTGTGCTATCATTTCAATTAGGTAGGGGCCCCAGAAGCAAGAGGATTTAAGTTACTCATAGGAGTAAAATAAGAATTTCAGATGCCCTAAGTACCTCACCCAACATGGAGCCCTACAAGGGGACGCCCACTTGTGAACTAGCAGGTACTGCGTACACAAATGGGACACCAAGTTTGCTCAGGAGCATCAGGAGCATCATACCCATATTTCCAATAAGCAGGGGCCGAAGTGGTGTATTAAGGCTGGGCCGCTCAACCAGCAGGATCCCCCTTTTCGAGTTTTCACAGATCATGGCACACGATCCATCGTTGGAATCCACTGGATTCCAACGATGAAACCCCTGGAACCAAGGTATGGGTGTTAGATCCCAGTGATGCTAATCTAGAAGGCCAACAGCATCAGTGGGAGGTCCCCTCACCACGTACAGGTGTCCACATTGAGGGGCCTATTTTCAGGGAGCAGCTGTCAAGTATAGAATACTCTATACCTAGTACAATAACTTGCTAACCTAATTATAATAAAGGTGTTATGTTCTCTCTCTCTCTCTGTAAATTAATTTTCAGAAATACACGTGAAGAAAGGTTGTTCCAAAAAGCTAAAGCAGAAGGGATAAACAAGGAAGAGAAAAATTTGGTTTTGTGAGCAAATGTATGAGGGCTGGTTGTGACATGTGTTTGGAATGGTTTGGTAGAGAATGCCTATGTGAGTATCTATAGCAGAGGTCCACAAACTTTTAAAAGTTGCTCCTCATAACGCATATTTCATAAATTTCCCCTCCACCCCTTCCAGAACAAGTGCAAATAATCAGATCTGACCTAAAATTTAACTATAAATATACATACTTTTAAAAAGTAATATGTACTTTAACATATTTAATCTCAAAAATTTAAATAAAATAATATATTTTGTACCTGGATTAACGGGATTATTTTGTTAAAAAAAAAAGTACTTCATAAAAACAAGACAGCCCCCCCAAAAAAAGCTAAGTACATTCTCCCAACCAGGATAATGCACTCTTACTTTCGGAATCTCTGATCTATGGAAAAAGTATGCAGCAGAAGCTGAACATCTGTGACACACAGAGCAGCAGAGGGACTGTAAGAGATGAGTCATCAACTAACCTGACTGTTTCTTTACTCCATACTCTAAAGGCCAGTTTGAAATCCATGAAGGGGAGAAAATGAAAATTTTCCCTCCTTTCTTTTTCATTAGGTTTATTTACAGCTTGATCAGCTTCTTCAACACCACAAATGCCCATGGTTAGTGATCCAGCATATATTTTATATCTTGATTTAGTTTATATAGTTCAATGATTTTACTTCTAAAGTGATTTATCAGTGGATGTACGGTAAGGTTATTTTTAGAATAGTTTTTTAAATCTGAATGTTTGTAAGACTGTTACTACATATAAAAATTTTCAGTCTTAAGTTAATGTGTATGCTTGGTATCTTGTTGTCATGACTTTGTGCGTGCGTGTGTGTGTGCGAGAGAGAGAGAGAGAGAGAGAGAGAGAGAGAGAGAGAGAGAGAGAGAGAGAGAGAGAGAGAGAGTTGTTGTTGTTATTTGGTTTTTAGGAGCATTAGCAACTAAGGCCATATTGCTCCGGGAATATGCGGTGGTCATTCCTTGACCTTTCCGCATCCTCCGTATTTGGTGGTGACGGGCTCGAACCCCAGTCTAATCAAGAAGCGTGTGCTATGCACTGCTGCTCCTTCCCACCTGAGAGAGAGAGAGAATAAAGCATCAAGGAGGCTCAGATGTTATATTTTCTTCAGATATTAGCTGACATCTATTTCCCATTCAATTTGTAATCATTAATACACCATTGCAGATTAAATATTCTCCAGCTTGGACAGGAGAGAAAGCTCGGAATTTTCGCTGCATAAAAGTCAAGAAGTTTTTTTTGAATTTCCAATGGTGGTTCCATTACTTCCAGATATAAGTGGAAAGATAGTAACACAGAATTGTCTGGGGCACTTTATGATAGATGGCACCTAACTTACAGAGAACATTTTGTCTGGTTTCAGCATTTCAACTGGTGCACTGTAAACAAGTCAGAGCCTAATATGAAATTTATATAGGTGCTACAGTGTATGCCTGTCTTCACTCTAAAGCAGGCCTGGCCAATCCAAATTGCTCTGCGGGCTACCTTGACAAACTACAAATTTTCCGCAGGCCACACATAAAATAAAACAATCTTTTAAAAATAAAAAATCAAATGGCATAAAATTTTATTATATTCATTCATTTTTATTATATATCTACATCAATGAGATTTTGATTTTTTTTTTTTTTTTTGTGATCACTCTTTTTTTTAAAATATACTTCAATATCAATATTGGTAGCTGCACATCTTAACTGACTTCTTATTGAAGCTCAAGATTTACTTTTAATAAATTTCATTTTTGAAAAGAAAGTTTCACAAATGTATGCGGATCCGAAGGTGCTCAATTTTTTGTGCAAAAAATCTTGATTTGGGATACTTTTCTGTTATCACATGTGTGTTGTAAAAGTCGATTTTTGATGTGGCACGAATGTGTTTTAATTCACTGTTGCACTGTAAATCAATTACTTCCATCTGCAGAGTTTCTGATTCAAAGAAGGGAATGAGTGGTGGGGGATTCGTAAACTACAGCTGGTCTAGTATTATATTTCTCGTTATTTATCATGTCTAGTGCAGCTAGTGAATGATTTCCCACTGATGTAGTCAGTAGTATAAAAATCATCTGTTGGGTTGCAAAATATGATGGGCCGCATGTGGTCCATGGGTTGGCCAGGCCTGCTCTAAAGCATGAATTAAAATAAGCAGAGTATGTTTGCTTTGATAGACATGTTGTATAGTAGAGTTTTGATACAGGGTCTTAAAAATTTAGCTTTAGCTTTGAGTTCAGTATTAGATCTAGGAAAGAAAAGCATTTGACTATATAATGTGGAGTCTTATTCGAGTATAAGTCTAACTGCCAATTTAAAGAAAGGTATGACAGTCAACTTCTGGTCGGCTACCTGAAATCCATTGCAGTTTATCCAGGTCTTGATTTTACCAACCACATACATACATACATACATATCAATAGTTGAGGGAATGACTTTGGTTAGATTATTCACTCTAATGGCAAACATGATAATTTTTCAAGAACGAATACGAACATTCTAATGGCAAAGATGAATGTATCAAAGAAAGAATCTTGAGGAATCCTTTCCGTTTGTCTGGGCATGGTGAATATGGCCTCTCCATATTGGGCATGAAGAGTTCTTAATACATTGAAGTTCTTTAAAAATCTGAGAATTTTTCTAAAGATAACTTCTTAACAGTTTTAGTATTCATATTAGAATTGGCAAATGATGCAAGAAAGCCAGCTTATATGTCAACCATTGATATGTTAACTGTTAGAAATGCTAATGAAAGCATTTCTAACAGTTTCCATCTGAACCAATTTATTATCACTGTGGCAGTTTGGAAACTGCCACAGTGATAATAAATTCCATTTCTGCAGTAGGCAGCTATCTCTGGCATAACATGTGCTATATTTAACTTGCTCATCAAAAATTTAGCATTGGTTATTACTTTTTCGTTCTCAACTACTGGAATTTTTCAAGAAAGAAATAACAGATGCCACATAAAAGGTGTCAATCAGAGTACTAATCAGCAATTTCACCTTCATCATCTCATCATGGATTTGAGATGAAATTAGATGATTTGAGGTGAAATCAGCATTTCATCTCAAATCCATTCTAATGCAAGGTCAGGGTTTCAAAACTATGATTCAATGACTAAATTTTGTTCCAAACTATTCTTGTTTGTGTATTTCTACTATTATTTTATACTTTATTAATGGTAGTTGCAAAAGGGAACCACGAATCTTCTTTTATCCTTTGCTGTATTCACCTGACTTCTGCTTTTCTCTTTTTCATATGCCAATGAATAGGTTATCCACTGCTGAACTCTTCGAAATTTATTCCAAGTGTGATTTTGCTGTTTTTATGCCAATAGAGAAAGTTAAATTCACACTAACAATTATAATGCTTTAACCACTTCAATGTAAAGTTAAAATTCACTTTGTGTGCCATATATTTTTTTATGTAACAATGAAAAGAAATGCAATGGCTTTATTCTGTGTGCTGCCATCTTTTGGTAATAATAAGAGCTACTTTTAAATCCTCAGTTCAGGAAATAGTATATTGATATAAGAACAGTAAACTGAACATAGATCTATCTCAAGATACAAAACATACCTTGGATAAGAGACTTTCCAAGCATGCCGATAAATGGGGTTGAGTGTTTCCAATGGCTTGAGCATTGATATTTCTACAGCCTGTAGAATCTGACTGTTTATACATGTCATAGCTTCATCTGTAGTAAAGATAAAATTAATTGGGTATCTAGCTGTGTCGTCTGGGCATATTTATTCCAATCTGTCTTTCTAAAATTCCATGCATTTCTCTTGATCCATTTAATGTTTATTTGCATCCAAATGGAGTAAATGATCAAAAAATTATCACTGCCATGCGGGTCTTTTAAGTTTATAACATATCCAAGGAAAACAGTGATTTCCTGTACTTAGATTTATGTGAGTATAGGACTTGTTATTCAGGACATTATCTGTTCGTCGTGTAATAAACTTATAATTGGACTTCCTTTGGGGCTTTCATATACAGAGCCCCACAAAGGGTAATGTACATTTGTGTTTCCTAAGAGACAGAAAGGGAGTGGATGTAAAACAAGGTCAGTCACAATTCAGATCTTGAAATAGGGACACAGCTACTGTATTATCTCAAACTTAGTTTGAAGTGTTTATTTCTTCCTTACAACAGATATGATAGTTCAGAATTCCAAAATGTACTTGTGGAGTTGGCCGAGTTTCTTGTAGACAATTTGCTATTGACTTGAAATGATGGTTCAGGTGTTTCTGCCCGCCTCTATACTTCCACTGAACATTTATCTTTGGTGTTGTTAGCTTGATCCAATTGCTTTGTAGCTCCTGACACCTTGAGCTTTTCATAATGATCTATCCTTCTTGGGCAATAATAGATAGGATTCAAGATTCCAGGCCATTTTCAAGGTAAAGTCAATAACATCTTGTTGTTCTGTGATTCAATATCATTTCATCATTACATGTATATGCTTTTGCTTAGCTTTGATTTGTAGAACAGATTTCATAACATTTTGTGCCAGTATATCTCATTGCAAATAATCCCAATCTGTCTTTCTCAAGGGGACAGAAGGGGCACTTGAAGAGCTTGGTTCAGTTGAAACAACTGTTTGTGTCCATTCAATGACTGATACTTTTGTAGAAATAGAGATCTCTGTTTGCATGGCTTCTGCCCATTTTTTTTTTTTTTTTTAATACCAAGACATAAGAATGGGAAGGATGTGTTATTAATAACTGTTTCTGTGTTGCAGGCTATGTCACATGGTTTTCTACCTTATACTTTTGTATCTGCTCCCCTTCAGTTAAGGGAAACACTTCAACAAAGGGCAGTGAAAATACAAATTTTTTTATCTAAAAAGTAAAATATATCATGTTTAACTTTTTTCTATTTATTTAAAAATCGTTTTTATGTACCACAAATGATAAAAAACGAAAGCTATTTAATAAAAGAAAATTTCTAATCCTCTGCTAAGTTTGTTAAAATAAAAAAAAATACTTTAACAGAGTTAATAATTTCACGAAAATAGTTTTTTATTTTAAAATTTAAATTGTGACATCGTGATTTTTTATCTCTTGCTTTTATGTGCATATTTGTAACTGTGAATATTTTGACAACCGTATGTATTCTTGTGTTGAATTTTGTAATCCTGTAATTTCTTATGTTTGATTTCACAATTGCTTAATTTTTAGATTGCCCATCACGTCCAAAAAAGTTAAAAGGAAGTTGAATGAAGAAAACACAACATTTAAAGAAGATTGGGAACAGAACATTTAAAGAAGATTGGGAGGTGCAGTATTTTCTTATTTCTGTGAAAGACAAAATGGTTTGTTTGATATGTAATATAGCGCTAACAACATTAAAAAAATACAATGCAAATCAACATTTATCTCACAAGGACAATAAATATGTAAAATTAGAAGATGAAGCTTGTAAATCTGCACTTCAAAAAATGAAGAAAAACAGCACCAGGAAAAGGCTTTTGGTGCTTTTATTAAGCAAGGAATTTCTGCAACCGATGTTACATACAAAATAGCGCATGTACTTGGAAAAAAAGGCAAACCATTTAGTGACATCGAAATGATAAAAGAATGTATTGTTGAAGCAGTAGGATGTTTAGATCCGGAAAAAGTTGACAAATACAAACAATTACCTCTCTCAAGAACAACTATAACTAATAGACAACATAAATTAGCTCAGAATGTAGGAGAACACCTTCAGGTAATAATTCACTCTAAAGATGTATATTTTTCAATAGCATTAGATGAAACCACTAACAGAAATGACTCTGCTCAAATATTATATTTTATTCGTGCTATAACTGAAGATTTTCATTGTTACGAGGAACTACTGGCTTTGGGTACGCTCACTGGAAGGACTCGTGGAATTGATATTTTTAACTTTAAAGAAATGTGTCTTGAGAGAGGACTAAACCTTGAGGGTTGAATTTGAAAGTGTCTGCAATTCTGCCCAGACACGATAGGAGGGAGTATATGATGAGAGCCTTGTCGATCAATACGGCCCTGGAAAGATTGTGCAAGGCTCAAGGGGTAGAATTTTTTTCAGCCTGGACTGTACTTGTTAACAGGAGAGATTGCTTCTACAGGGATGGGATACACTTAAATTGAAAGGGTGCAAGAATATTTGCTGATGCTATCGAGGCAGTGTTAGGTGGGTCGGAAAACTGCTAGCTTGGGGGGAGATAAAGACCAATAGATTGACAGTAGCCACTGGCAGAGGTGAAAGAGATTCTTGCACTGCTTCTATTAGAATGAGCAGAAGCCTGAAAAACAAGATGCATGGTATTTCAGAGACTGCTGGGAGCCAGTGCGGTACAAGTAAACACATGGGTTGTGTTAGGGTAGCTAAGAATAGAAACAGGTGCAGGTATACTTGCGTGTACACCAATTCTAGGAGTTTAGTAAATAAATTTGATGAATTTGAGGTATTGCTCAAAACATCGAAGGCAGATATTGTTGGGATATCAGAGACGTGGTGTCACACAGATATAAGGGATGCAGAACTGCAATTTGGGGAGTACAACGTCTACAGAAAGGATAGACAGGATAGGAAGGGGGGAGGGGTTATGCTATTAGTTAAGAAACACATAAAAACCAAGGAAGTGAAGCCAGTCGACATCGCTGGACAGTGCAGTGTGGAGTCAGTTTGGTGTGACATAAACATTGGGAGATCAAAATTGAGAGTAGGAGTGTGTTATAGGCCTAATGACTCTGATGAGTATAATAAGGAACTGTACAGGGAAATAGAGTGGGCCAGTAAATCAGAGTGTCTTATAATGGGAGATTTTAATTTCCCAGATATTGACTGGAATTTGGGGGCTGGTTACTCACACACTAGCAGGGCTTTTGTGGATTTATTGGATGATTGTTTTCTACATCAGCATGTTCGGGAGGCAACTAGAGGGAGTAATACTCTTGATTTGATTATCAGCAGTGATTCTTCATGCATTAAGAATCTGCAGATAAACGAACCACTAGGTGCCAGTGATCACAGTGTGCTGAAGTGGGATTTACTCAAAGAGGTAACTACCATTAGGGGTAAAGGGAAGGGTTATTGCTTCCGTAAAGGCGACTACGATGGACTGAGACAGTATTTAAATTCTATACAGTGGGACCAACTGATGATGTTACCAACAGCAAATTCAAAATGGGAAGCATTCAAAGAACTTATCTTGGAAGCTACTGGGCTTTACATACCAACTAAGAAATATTGTTCAAGGTTTAGGCCAAAATGGATGTCAGATGAACTAATGAGGCATATGGCAGAGAAGAAAAATGCATGGGATACATACAAATTAACACATGACACAGAAGCCTATGATAGATACAAGTTGATATGCAACCAAGTTACAAAGGAGGTTAGGCAGGCGAAGGCAGATTACGAGAAATCCTTGGCAAGGGATGCAAAGAAAAACAGCAAAGAGTTCTTTACTTATGTAAACTCTAGAAGGAAGGGGATGAATCAGATTGGTCCACTTGATATTGATGGGTCAAGTGTTGATGATCGTGCTCAGGTAGCTAACAAACTAAATGAATATTTTGCATCGACATTCACACATGAGGAGTTATTCAGCGAGGGGAATGCCAGAGGTGTATTCAACTCTACCAGTAAGCTACAGAATCTTGAAATAACTGGGAGTCAATTGGAGGAGAAACTGTTGAAGATAAACACAAGAAAGGCACCCGGGGTGGATGGGATCTATCCAGTTATATTAAAGGAGGCAGCAAAGGAAGTAAGCAAACCCTTAGCCATAATTATGAGAGCTTCCTTGGACTTGGGGGAGGTACCCATAGACTGGAAATGTGCAAATGTGACCCCAATTCACAAAGGAGGATCAAAGGCTGACACAAGTAATTATAGACCTGTGAGCTTAACTTCTGTTCCAGGAAAATTAATGGAGGCACTGGTTAAAGAAGCACTGCAGGATCATTTAGACAAGACTTCAGTTATAGCTCAGACACAGCATGGTTTTGTTAAGGGGAAGTCTTGCCTGACAAACCTGATTGGATACTATGATGCAGTCACAAAAGAACTGGATGCAGGGAATAACTTTGATATTATATACTTGGATCTCAGAAAGGCTTTTGATACTGTTGCACATGGAAGACTGCTACACAAATTGGAGCAGTGTGACATTGGAGGCAAATTGCTGCTATGGATAAAGGGGTGGTTGAGGGGGAGAAGACAGAGAGTGGTAATCAATGGACACTGCTCATCGTGGACTGATGTTATTAGTGGAGTCCCTCAGGGCTCAGTGTTGGGTCCATTATTGTTTTCTGTATTTATAAATGATATTGATGATGGTATATCGGGCTTAATGTCCAAGTTTGCAGACGATACAAAGGTTGGCAGGGTTGTCAAGGACACTACTGACACTATGCTGCTGCAACAGGATCTGGAAAGGTTGAGCAGATGGGCTGAGAGGTGGCAAATGAAGTTTAACATTGACAAATGTAAAGTACTACACATGGGAAACAGCAACCCCAGAGCAACGTATCAACTCTGTGGTACTACACTGACAGTGGTAGAGAATGAAAGGGACTTGGGGGTGGTTGTGCAGGCAGATATGAAGTTCTCTGAGCAGTGCAGATGGGCTGCAAGAGTAGCTCACGGAGTATTGTCAATGATATACAGGAATTTTTCCAGCAGGGATAAGGAGGCGATTATTCCATTGTATAAGGCGATGGTCAGGCCACACCTAGAGTACTGTATACAGGTCTGGAGGCCTCATTTCAAGAAGGATGTAGAGCTGCTGGAACGAGTACAGAGAAGGGCAACAAGATTAGTGAATGGAACAAAGGGGTGCTCTTACGAAGAAAGGCAGTTTTGCAAATTACAGTGTCTGGAGACTAGGCACCAGCGAGGTGATCTGATAGAGGTGTATAAAGCCTTGAATGGTTTAAGCATGCTCAATTGCTAATGGGATTCTTCCTCTAGCTCAGAAAAATCACCTGAGAGGGCATAAATTCAAATTGAGGAAAGACAGATGTAGGATAGACGTGCGGAAATTTGCCTTTAGCCAGCGGGTGGTTGGTTGGTGGAACAGACTTCCATCCCTTGTGGTGGAGGTTGACAGCCTAAATAAGTTTAAGGCTCAGCTGGACAGGTATTTTGAATGAACAGAGGGGTGAAGTGGAAGTGGTTTTTTTTTTTTTTTTGGCTGATGCTGCATAAGCTTGCTTTCTTGCATCAAATGCCTCTACTAATGCTAATGTAACCTGGTGAGTGTATGCACGGATGGTGCACCTTCTACGAGAGGAAAGCGAGAAGGACTCGTTTCATTGTTAAAAAAAAAAAGGCCAATTTAGAAAAGTTAATTTCGTTCCACTGTAGTTTACACCAACAAAACCTTTGTGCTAAATCCTCCACATTGAGCAATACTTTGGACAAAATTATTGCAATTGTTAACTTTATTCGAGTAAATGCTTTAAGACTGCCAATTTCGAAGCATGCTTATATTGGATGATGAGACATATAATGTCGACTTGCCATATTATTGTAAAGCTGGTTATCAAAAGGACAAATTTTAGTAAAAGTTTTGGCTTTGCGAGAACAAATTTAAAAATTTTACGAGGAACAACAAGATTGTGATGTATTAGATGAAGAATGTTGTAGAAATGCTGCGTTTTTATATGATATTATGGAAAAGCAAAATGAATTAAATGTTTATTTGCAGGGGAAAAAAAAGGACATATATATGACGTGGCAAAAAATTCAGGTATTTCGAAAAAAATTAATTTTTTACAAAACTCTTTTCTCTAAATCAGAAATATCTGGGGAACATTTCCCTCATTTAAAAAATATGTTAAAGGAGCAGAAATATGTTGTATATGACACTTTCAAAGACTACATAACTGTACTGGACATGCCAACTGAAGAATACAATGATAGATTTTCTGATTTCGTAGAACATACTTTAGAAATTAGATAGTATGAATCAGAGCTGTAATACTCAATATGTTCTACGTTGATAATAATATTAGTAAATTAATAAGAGGAGTTTACCTCAATATAGTACGTGGAACACTTCCGTATGATACCCTCCAGAAATTAAAACGGAAAAAACGAAAAAATCGACAACTTACCGGTACATTAAAGTAAAAATATAAATAATTAAAGTAAAATATAAATAATTAAATAATCAATTTAACACAATTCAAAATCAAAATCAATTCAAAACAATTAAAATTCAAATTAACGCAATTAAAAGAATCTAACGAAAATATTCAAAACGATTTTCCTTCCTGAAGCTGACAATGCTTTTCGACCGACTGTCGTGATCACAGGAATGAAAATTACCGAATCAGGCTAAACCTGCAACTTAAATAGTGATTATGTGTCTTCGCGCATGCAGGTCCACGCATCGGAGATCAAATATGGCCGCCGAACATTAACAGAATTCTCGTGTAATTTAATTTCAACGGTTTCTGCAATTAATAGTCGCGTATAATTACGTTGAACGTTAAGTATTTTGGCCTCGTTAAATAAAAAAGTATGTTTTTCGTTAATGGCATGAAAGGCTAATTCTGACGCTGCTGAACGAGAAGCACGAACTGAGGCTTCGTGTTGATTTACACGGATATTAAGAGAAAACCGCGTCGAACCCTGATAAGACGAGTCGCAATCACCGCAAGAAATGTTGTATACTAGATCATTAATTTGTGTTGCGAACGCCGAAAGAACCGAGCGATTGTTCAGTATAGTGTGTAACTTCCATATAGGCCTAGCTATAATTTTAAATTCGGTATCTTTAAAGAATCTGTTAAGCTGTTTGTGCCACTGTTCAACATATGGGACAGAAATAAAGTATTTTTTGATATTACTATTGTTGATTGGTGCAGTATTTTGTATCCTATCCTTAGCTTGTACCCTAATTCGATTTATTGTGTTAATGGGATAACCCCTGTTCAAGAATCTGCTAGTTAATATTTGTATTTTTGAGTCTAAAGCAGAATCCGTCGTTGAATATTTATAGGCATTTAGAAATTGATTAAAGATAATCGATCTTTTGTAGGTGAACGGGTGGTAGCTATTATAATGTAGAAGCATACCGGTGTTTGTGGGTTTTCGATAGATGCTAAATTGTATTTTGTTCGAGTCCCGGGTAAGCGTGAAATTTAGAAAGTTTAATGACTTAGTATCCGTATCTTCCCTTTCCAATGTAAATTTGAGTCTAGAATGAATATTATTAAACGATAATAACTAGAACATCGTCTAAATACCTCCCATAGTATGTGATACGGGGACGAAAAGGTGTCAAATGTATCTGCTCAATCGTTGAGAGATAGATCTCTGACATTAAGCCACTCAGGCTCAAACCCATTGGTAATCCAAAAATTTGTTTGTACACCTTGTCTCGAAAGGTGATGTAGTTAGCCTCAACTAATAGTTTAATTAAGTGAAAAATCTCCTTTATAGGCAGCTTCGTATAATTAATCGGTGTCGAGTTTTTATTTAACATATCCCAAATAATATCTAATGTGTATTCAACGTTTACATTCGTATATAATGATGTAACATCTAATGAGAATAAATTGTCATTGTCGCCGAGTCTACAGTCTTTAAGATTATTAAATAATGTATCGTAATTCTTAATCCCAAATTGTATAACCTGTCTAAAAGGTTTTATAATGTTATATACATGTGTGGCTAAGGCTGAAAATGCCGAGTTCCTGTAGGAAACAATAGGTCGAATCGGAAATCCAGGCTTGTGTAATTTTACCTGACCAAAAAGTGCAGGAATATTGTATGTTCTGGACTTCAATTCCTTCAACTGAACCATAGTAATGTAGTCGTTTTTTCGATATGTGGTTAACGTTTTATTGTATTGATTTACCAAATTGGTAAACAGTGTCGGGTCCACTTCACAATAAGTGGAGCTATCAGATACAACTGAATCTAACTTATTAATATAATCATGTTTATCTAGTATTACCACTGTATCACCTTTATCTGCCCTCTGTATAATAATGTCCTTATTTTCTCGAAGTTCTCGTAAAGCTGAACTGTCATGTGTATTCAATTTAGGAAGTCGCGTTTCTTTTATGTTATTCACTACTTGGTTAACTTGCTGAATAAATACATCTTTTTGTGGAACACTACGAAGTCCAAATTCAATATCAATTACGCATTGTTTTTTTGGCAGCTTTCGAGGTGGTAAATTATAATTTAATCCTTTGGATAAAAGTGAAATCTGGTCCTGCGATAGTGTACACGAGGAAAGATTTGTAACCTGTTGATATGTCGGTTCGTTGGATACTGGGTGAGGGGGTGTTCGTGAACTAGCCGACATATTCTGTGGTAGTGCGTTATGTGTCTGTGGGGGGGATGTCACCCAACTCGTGTGAACTTGGTCGCAAGCTCCCGACAATGTGTTAGAATTCGCATGAACGTGTCTTGAACTATTCGATAATGTTTGCAACTTATTAACGTGTCTGTTTTTTATTTCTGAGGCTTGTGCTTCCCGTCGCAAATCTATGGAGGTCTTCAATACAGACCAATCGTTCGGATGTAGATAATTTTTTAATTTATCGCGAAGCTTCCTAACCTGGGAAAGGTATTTTTGTTTATCCGAATATCGAGATTTTAAGGCAAGCTTAACAATATTACGTGATGTCGCCAGTGATAGTTGTTTTATGCCTGAAATTTTTTGATTTAAATTCACCCTGGCAAACTTCGGAACGATGTTGTTTTGAAGGCAATATTTTAGGAAAGAAATATGGTAACTTTGGGCCGAGTACCTTAGTGTAGATTTAATGTAATTTTGTACCAAGCCATTCAAAAAATCTCCCATAATTGTGTGTATCGATTGTATACTATTTTTTATTTAACGAGGCCAAAATACTTAACGTTCAACGTAATTATACGCGACTATTAATTGCAGAAACCGTTGAAATTAAATTACACGAGAATTCTGTTAATGTTCGGCGGCCATATTTGATCTCCGATGCGTGGACCTTTACGCGCATGCGCGAAGACACATAATCACTATTTAAGTTGCAGGTTTAGCCTGATTCGGTAATTTTCATTCCTGTGATCACGACAGTCGGTCGAAAAGCATTGTCAGCTTCAGGAAGGAAAATCGTTTTGAATATTTTCGTTAGATTCTTTTAATTGCGTTAATTTGAATTTTAATTGTTTTGAATTGATTTTGATTTGTGTTAAATTGATTATTTAATTATTTATATTTTACTTTAATTATTTATATTTTTACTTTAATGTACCGGTAAGTTGTCGATTTTTTCGTTTTTTCCGTTTTAATTTCTGGAGGGTATCATACGGAAGTGTTCCACGTACTATATTGAGGTAAACTCCTCTTATTAATTTACTAATACTTTAGAAATGAAATTGGCGTATGAGCCACATTTAGTTGATATCCTGATGGCACCCATGGAACTACAGATGGAATTAATTGAATTAGGAGAAGATAACATGATAAAGACTTTTTTTGATACAAAAAAAGATCCTATTGAAATATGGAAAAATGCAGTTGAATACCCACGTTTAAGTCAACATGGTCATTGACTGCTGTCTTGCTTTGCAACTACGTATTGTTGCGAATCAACTTTTTCATACCTTACACAAATTAAAAGTAATTTAAGGACTCATATCTGATATTCATTTAGAAGACCAACTCAAGTTGCGCACAACTAAGATGGAGCCTAATATCCAGTTGTTATCTAATAAAAAACAAACCCAAAAATCTCATTAGTTAATTATCAAAAAAGATGTTTCGGCTGAAACCAATGCATTCTGATGAGTTTAGCTCATTAAAAATGTGCGATCGAAGTGGTTTCAGCCAAGACATCTTTTTTGGTAAACAACTCAACCACCAAAGCATCAAATCTTCAACTCATTAGTTAACTCATATTAAATTATTTTTTACAATAGTACAGTTTTTCTAATTATTCTTGTATAATACACAGAGAGAATGTTAAATAATTGCTATAAATTTTCATTTGAATAACAATTCAGAAAATAATTTATTATCTTTATAATTATATTTTTTAAAATTTTGTGTTCATATAAAATGTAGGTGGATGTATTATGATGAGAATATTGTAAATATGTATGCTTTATTGAAATTTATTTGCCTTTTCTATAGTTATATGTAATAAAATTTAACACTGATAATTAAGTATGTTTCACAAGTAGTGGTTCGAAGGATCGGCGCGGCCTTTCCACTATTTCCGAAAATGAATATGGCCTTTTATTCAAAAAAGGTTGCCCACCCCTGTGCTAGGCCTATATTTGAGCCTTAAGCTATATTTTTATTTATATTGCTTTGGCTTATGGTTTTAGTAGTTACTATTCAACATTGCCAATAAATTTTCATGTTGTAAATAACATTAATTAAAATCAATTTACAACCTTTTTCGGCTTAAGCCAGTTATTTAACAGAAATTTATTATGTTCACCTCATGAGTTTTAAACTTTATGAAAAGGAAAGAAAGAAATTAATTTCAAGAAAGGTAAACTAAGCTTAAGTAACTTTTTTTTTAAAGAAAGGTTGGCTAAAATGTCATTTTTCGTTTTAAATGGGGGGGGGGGGGAACTACTCTTGCACATACCATACCTCATTAGCATCTTGTATAGTAGAAATCTGTGATGACTTTTGGCCTACTGGGATAAGGTAAAAAAAAAAAAAAAACGAGTAGGAAATTTAAAAAAGGAAAAACTGAATTTTCCTTGACCTACAACTACTGATTTGCATTAGAATTGATATCCTTTGTGGGGAGGGGGGGGGGAACCACACAAAAAGAGTAGGTTAATAAGTTTGCCAAAAGAAACAGATCCACAGAAAAATATTCCCTACTCAAAAGAGCACTGACAATTATTGTTGGATTATTATATCTACAACTTACTGATCATGCTGACATACCATGAGCTGCAGATATAATAATTTTTATGCAGGGATTCCCCCCGAGACCTGAAAATTATTTCAAGGGTTCCTCCAGAGTTAAAAGATTGAGAAAGGCTGGTCTGTAGCAATCAAAATAACTGGAATAAAGTCTATCACAAAAGAAAACTTAAAATTTTAAACAAATAAACCTCAGTGTGTAGATTATTATTTTGTGAATGGTCTTCAATATGGGGATTTTTATGAATAGTATCTGTTTCTGCTGATGCCTCAGCAGTGTTTATGAATTTTCTGTTGTCACCTGAATGGTTAACCTGACAGGAATCTCTATTCGTTTTTGAGAGGTAATCTGCAATGTTGTTCCTTCCTTCTGGGTATGCAGGTCATCCTTAAGTCACGCTCCTGTAGTTCTTAAGGCATTAAAATTATCACGTTTATGTCCTCCTTCATGTTCAAAATAAAGGAGATGTGTGGACAGAGTTGATGATTATTGAATAGCCGGCCAAACAATACCTTAGCTGACAAACTAATACCAAGTTCTGGTATTAGTTTGTCAGCAGTTTGAACTTTTTTCAATGCTTGAGTAACTTAACTTTGCTTGATGTAGCTTTCTATTCAAGTATTTCACTGACATTAATTGATTTTCCACCTCCTGTTGCACAACTAATACAGTTGCATAGCCTGAGGCAAAAGATATGTAGTATTGCTGACCAATACATGGATTAATTTGGATGATAGCTCTCTAATAGTATTCTATTCAAGTATGCCACTGTCTTTAACCAATTTTTCACCACTTGTTGCACAACTACTGCAGTGGCCTCACTGTATATTCTATGCCATCATAGAATATAGCAAGGATAAATCATGAAAGGTGGTACTGTAAGTTTTTCTTTCAGTGTTTGGAAGGACTTTTGTTCCTCTTTCCTAAAAAACTCATCAAGCCTGAGCAGTTTGGTACAAAATGATCATAGCAGTTCACAGATCCCCAAGAAATCTTGTGCTTGTTTGATGTTTACTGGTAGTTTATCCTGAAGCATGGACTCAATGTATGTTATTTTCTAAATTATTAATACCCTTTTCATCGTCTAATGACCTAAATATACTATCTCTTTTAGAAACTGACAATCCTTTATCCCCTATAACAGACAACATACTTGAAAATTTTGCCACTGTAAAAAAGGTAGAGAACTTTTTATCTTGGTGGAATAAGAGGATTTAGTAGTACTCTGAGTTCAAATCTAGCTTGAAAAATGCTGAAATTATATTACAATGAAGGTATCCAATGAAGGCACAAGTCCCAGAAAACTTATATAGATTCATCAAGACCTATTTCCAGGACCAGCGAGTTGTCGTGTCCACTGTCCACTGCAGTGTCTTCAGGGGATGCCCTCATGGGTCAGTCCTGGGGCCTCTACTCTGGAATCTAGTGTTGGATGATTTCTTGAACACCACACTCAACAATGTACAGACCCAGGCCTATGCAGATGACCTGATCATGCTCTTTTCTGCCAATAACAGAGCCCAACTGGAAGCGACTGCCAACCAGGCCATCTCTACCCTTCAAGCTTGGGTAGAGCATAACAACCTAAAGATCACCCCAGAGAAAACCAATTCGATTCTACTAAAAGGTACCCTTGATCTGAGAAGACCACCCCAAATCAAGGTCAATGGTGTTATAGTCAAACTAAACACAGAGCTTAAATACCTAGGTTTGATCTTAGACAAAAACCTTTCCTTCACCCCTCATCTAGACCAACTCAGGATTAAGATCAGGAAGTATGCTGCCCAAGTCTCAAGAGTTGCCCGGAAGGATTGGGACTTGAAGAAGAGAACACTCTCCCTCTTCTATAAGGCAGTTTTCATCCCAGTTATTGCCTATGCCTCTGGAGTCTGGTACAAGAAGGCCAATACAGTTGTAAACAGATCGTGCCTAGCGCTCTCTTTTCCTTCTGTCCTCGCGTGCCTGTTGCACTGTCAGCACCCATGCACTCCAGGTCCTTGCTGGATCTCTTCCACTGGACCTGGAGATTGTTTGTCATGGGTTGCTCTACCAATTAGCCAAAGGAAGAGCAGTTATCTGCGCTGGTTTCACCACTGATGCAGCAAATAATAGAAACAATGAAAAGAAGAGACTTAATGAACATCTAACAGACACCTGGCAAGAAAGATGGCAGACCTCAACTAAAGGCGCTGTCACCAAAATATTCCTCCCACATGTCAGGGCCTCCTATCCCCCCCCATACCTGGCTGGTTTTCACTGGGACCCTATGCTACCCACCTCCTCACTGGACATGGCACCTTCCAGAAAAAACTATGACTTCGGAATTTCAGACTCACCCAGCTGCCACTGTGGAGAGGATAAGATATGGGAGCACCTCGCCCACAGCTGTGAAATCTACGAGGACTTCAGGAGGATCCTAATAACGAAACTATGCTTCAACTACCAAAACCAAGAACACTTCACCTTACAGAATGAAGAAACTTACTGAGCCCTGACTCAATTTGCAATGGACCTATTTACCAGGCAGAAAGCGCTACCACCACCACCACCATAGTATCCGAATCAATAGGTCAAAACAACCATGGCTGTCAAACTGTTGCTGTGCATCGCTGAGCCATAGATGCTAATGCCTTGGACCAACAAACCATCCAGATTACAGAACCCAATTTGATCCCTCATATCTCGAGTAGTCACCCGGTCTCCCCACTTGGTTGGGACAATACTAGCAGTGCAATAAAAGACAGGGTCCTCACATACCTTGACAAGTTCCTCGTCATTGACTCCTGGACCAACTTCTCCCCACTGGATGTGACACATCTCATCAAGAAGAGACCTAACATTGGTACCTGGACTTGACCATCCTATCTTGGATTCCTGGTTTTGACCTCCCCACTATTTGTTATCATGGACTACTGGACCAGCTCAGTCTGGATGTGACATAGACTCACCAAATGGAGTCCCAATGACGACACCTGGACTAGACCTTCCCAAACAAGACCCATCCACCATAGCAGAACTCATGCTGCTGGATTTCCACTAAGTTGTCGGCTCCTACTGCCTGGCCGTGCTAGCCATACCTACCCTGCACTTGTGGAGTCTCTCTCTCTCTCTCTCTCTCTCTCTCTCTCTCTCTCTCTCTCTCTCTCTCTCTCTCTCTCTCTCTCTCTGGGGTGGTTTTCTGTACAGGAACACTGCCAGCAGGGACAAGGAGTTGATTATTCTATATGTGGTCTGGAAGCTTCATTTTAAGGATCTGGTTATCTTGGAACATATCTTTTATAGCATTAAGTCGCAGTTTGTAGTAATGAGTCACAATTTCTTCCGACTTCTAAGAGATTTTCAGCAACTTGGGAAGGATCAATGTCTGTGATTTTCTGTTTGTATTATCATTTAGGCATATAACTGCTTTAAGAAAGATAGTACAGTAGACTTTGCACATCTTCCGAAATCTTGCATTAAAGATTTGTTTATTCAACACTGTTGTTCAGTTAGCTGTCAATGACATTTCCAAAACTGCACCAGAAAGAGAAGATCTGAATTCAGTTATTTTTTCCACCTGGTTGAATATTCTGTGACACTCAGCAATGATATGTGAAATTAAAATGCCAAGAATGACTTGAGATAACTTGTAATCTCAAGTCATTCTTGGCATTTTAATTTCATATTTCCATGTGCACTTTCAGTTCTCTGGTTAAGAACCCTGTACATCAATTCTTTCTTCTTTCATAAGTGTCTGGCAGGTCTTCACGTCGAAACTAACAAAACTGATCTGCAAAATACCCACTTATTTACCTTCACTGATATTGAGAAATACCAGAAACTTTTTTTTTTTTGTTTCTGCTGAATTGATTTATTTCGATTTGGTTCAAAAATCTTATTCTCCAAAATGCATTACTAGATGAAGAATTGGCTCTTCAAATATAATCAAGTTAAATAATATTTAACTTAATACTAATGATTACCAGCTGGGTAAATGACTATGAATTCTGTTTGGAGCTACCAGGAATTTGACTACTGAAAGGAAATGCATTTTGATCTTAGGAATTCACAGAAAGTCAGCAAGCCACTAGCACATTACTGAATTTATTCATAAAGTAGGGATCCCAGATTTTAAAAACAAAAAACTGGGACACCGTGAAATGCAGGTCTATCTAAATGTTAGGGACAATGTTTTTGAGTGCAATACTTTTGATAGACTTTTTTAAAGAAGTGTACACGCATGAAGTAAATATACATATAATGAAATAACTACTCTAAAAAAGGAATGAGACAATTCACATATGAAAAATTAAGAAAGAGAATATTAAATATAAACAAAAAAAAAAAATCAGACAACCACTAATGTTTTTTATTAATCCCTTCCTCATCCTTCACAGTTACAGTTTCTATAATCACTAATTTGTACAACTTCTTCTCTCCCTCCTTATGATTGACTGGTTGCTATATATGTGTTCTCGCTTTCATCACTTCTGACATTTATTCGAAGAATGGACTTTTTCTAAAAGCTTTAGATCTTTGGATATAACATCAAACTCTAAACATGGTACGTCCTTATAATGGGTTTTAATAATCAAAACTGATTTAACTATGTCCAGCTGAAGATAGTTTTTCTTATCAGTCTGTAATGAATTCATCAAAGAGAAAATATGTTCTACTGAGGAATTTGATCTTGGTAGAGTAAGACAAAAACCCACAAGTAACTTGATTTCGTTACAGTGTATTTGTTCCTTCTGAAAATGAGCAAATACTTCTTTCCATCTATCTGCAATCTTACAATTAGTATTATTCCATTTTGTCATTTTATTCTCCGTTGAATAAAATTTGACATTACTATAGTCATCAAAGAGACTTTCTTCATTTATACTGAGGTTAAATAAGATAATTTTTATTTCCTTGGCACATTCTTTGAAATTTTCCCAACAAAAGGATTTCCTCAGTGAAATCCACTAAATGAAGGAACAGTCTATTTTTGAATGTACTGAAGTGCAGTATTATAAAAAGTTGCAGCATTTTTTTAGAAAGATTCTTCAGTCTTCACACCTTCCTTATGAAGACTTAAGTTCAGTTTTCACATCACTGTGTAAGAACATTTCATTTCGTCACATTATAAGCTTTGTGATAAGGAAATCTATTTCCTTCTTAACATCAAAACATGTCGCCTCTTCACATTCAATTTGCTGAATAGCATTAGAAAATATCTTTATCTGACTTCTCAGAAATCGAAGAAATACAAAAGATTTCCTGTTGTTAAAAAATTCATATAAAATATTTGAACATTTATCCTGACTCAAGAAATAACTCTGTAGTCCATCATAAAATTCAATAAAACGATCCAGAGCTTGTTCCAGTGACAACCATTGTGTTTTGCTATCCCTAGAACAGTTGTATACTCAATTTCCACAAAATCACAAAAAGATCTCAAATTTTCTACTCTGACTGTGAAATGGTGATAATACTAAAAAATTTCCACAGAATCGCCTGAATTTGTCTATAACACTGTCTATGAATTTGTTTATAAAACTAGGATTGTGTTTGATAGTATGATAAACAAACATATTCTCTTTTGCAGCTAGGTCTCTTTCTTCATCACCCAAAGTTTTCTTGCCTAAATGACATTAATGATTGAGTGGAGGTAATATAACAACCACAATTTGTACATTATTATGAATAATGTGTGCTGCACAGCCTACACCTATTATTTTTTTGTTTAACTTTTCTTTAATTTTCGTAAAAACATTGTTTTTTTCTTTCCTTTTTTTTAATTCACCAAAGTTCGTATTGGTATTATCTGCTGAAATACCTATTATTTTATGTTTATTAGCAACTTTTAAATGTAGTCACAATAAGATTGGAGGTTTCACCAGCGAGACTGCAAAATTCTAATATTTCTGTTGCAATGCCTTTATCCGGAATAAAATACCTCACAATATAATCAGTACAATCTTTAGACCAGTGTGGTTAGAAACACCTACAGCTAAGCAGCAATACTTTGTATTCTTTAGGTCTTCCAAGTATTTCATTTCCTGCATGTGGTGATAATACATTCACAGCAAATAGCCCTACATTTTTTTTAAGCAGAGGTAAATTTTTTTGTTTGTAAATGTTTTTAAAAGAGCTGAAATAGAGTCCATTGACTGGAAACTATGATTGTGTTTGATAGTATGATAAACAAACGTATTCTCTTTTCCAGCTAGGTCTCTTTCTTCATCGCCCAAAGTTTTCTTGCCTAAATGACATTAATGATTGAGTGGAGAATTTTGCAGGCACAGCAGCCGTATGTTTTTTGTACTGACACAATCAAATATATCTGCCATTCCTCCATGATCAACACTAAACACAGCACAGCACAAGGAACACTCCACTTTTGAGGAATCACCACTAACACTATTTTCTTTTATAAATGCTAATTGCTTCTTTAAACTGTTAGTAAACATGCATTTTCTCGTCAGCATTTTAAAAAATATATATATTTTTTAAATATAAAATTATTTATATATTCCAAATATAAAAATGAAACGTTAAAAGTAGAACACTAAGAAATCGACATGAACACTGTAGTGCGGACAACGCAGACTGAAACAATGATTAACTGTAAATCAAATCATTAAAGGTATTTTGCAATGAAGTAGCATAATGATGATATATCTTGGTACTGGTCATTCTATGTTGCCACTATAAGGTTAACTGCGGGCATGGACTACTTTGTTTTGAGATACTTGTATATTAGAGCTTTACTCAATATTGCTAGGTGTCAGGTGAAAATATTCAAGAAACAAGGTCGTTTTGAAAAAAAACTGGGACATTTGACGTCCCAGGTCAACTTTGTTGGGACACCGGGACGGAGATCCGGAAAATCCATAAATCTGGGAATTTCCTGAGAAAACCAGGACATATGGGATCCCTATTCATAAAGTAATACAGTTTATGCAATGAGTGTATTAAATATTTGAAGTTATGATACTTTATTGGATCGTATTAGGATACAAATTATCTCACTGGTACGTGTGTCTAAGTGATCAAACATAAGAGCGCAGAAGCATACATGTTTGAATGAATGCGGTTCAAGCCTACATGACCACTAAATATGGAATGTTTAATTGTAAGCCCCTTTTACACTTTTTTTTTTCTGTTTATTTATTTACCATATGTATAAAACAGCTTAGTAAAGTTTTACCACAAACTTGTTTTGGCATTCAGAGCATATTGTCTCTGTACCTGTCTCTCACTTGGTAAGGAAGGTGGCTTTTACTAATTTATTGATGGCGTTGTATTTCTAGAAATCAGTATTATCAGTACCATAAGTCTGGAGATGAAAAGTGTAATTTATTTTCTTTGAAAAGAAATCTTTAATTATACTACTTTTTTAATAAGGTTTTAATGTTTTTTTTTTTATTATTAATCTTTGTTGCTTTCTAAATTGAGAGAGGGATCATCCCTGTGTCACAACATATGCAAACTATTTTTAGATGTTTATTATGTCCATATTCTTTAACAAAATTAAGAAAAAATTCACAGAATTTTTTAAAAATTCTAATTTTACCACATTTTCGTTAATTTTCGCAAAAATAAAAAGATGGAGAAAAATAGTTCTTATGAAATAAGACCGAGAAATTATGGTACCCACTCTAGCATGATGGTGAGGTGGCAAACGGAATAAAATGAGTCAAAAAAATGAGTTCCCATTTTAAATCTGAAGAGTTGGCAGCTATGCAATAAACAACATCTGGGTAGCTAATTCTGAAACTGTGCTAATTTATCGAAAATAAAGTTACTTCATTAAGAATAAAATGAGCTTATGACTTCTGTTTTGTCATGTTTTAAGCCAGAGATGAATTCTGCCTTAATTTTGGTGAGCAGACCAGACCAGCCATTCAGTCACCTGTGATGCTTAATGAATGTGGAAACATGAGTAGTTTTATTTATAAATAAGCTGTATTTAGGTAGACTGACTTCATTTTTTTCCCTAGGCTTGAGTCTGTGAAAAAGTAGTATATCTAGGTAGAAAACACAGTCCTGCCTAGCATATTTTGTAATCACTACTAAAATGGAAATAGCAATGGCCAAAGACAGAAA
Source organism: Mastigoproctus giganteus (assembly GCF_048544385.1). Lineage (NCBI taxonomy): Eukaryota > Metazoa > Arthropoda > Arachnida > Uropygi > Thelyphonidae > Mastigoproctus > Mastigoproctus giganteus. The sequence continues at coordinate 93,113,783 of NC_143584.1, read as the reverse complement.
ACAACAAAGATAGGTAGGTGGATGGGTGGCTAGACATCTATCAATTTTAATATATATATATATATACAGATATGATTTCTTATCCAATCTTGGAACAAGAAGGACATAGTCTGTGCACACAAAACTGTATTACTCACTGCATGATGTCTGCTTCTTGCATTTACTAATTACTTCTATGAGTATCTTATGTGAATAAAGGTTTATTATAGAGTCATTTAAATAAATTAAATAATCTGAATTTTGTAACTAACAGACCAGAACCTTAATACCTTTAAACCAAAAAAGGAAAATACCCAGTCATCACTTACTTGTCACCAAACTGTTTAACTTCCCATAATTCTAAGTCTTCTTCTGGTATCCAAATTTCAGCAACTGTTGGTCCTTTACTTTGAGGAGATTCTGGCCTTCGTCTTTCACGAAGACCACTACGTTGAGGAGGAACTTTATCTGCAAAAGCTAAATATCATGAATACTCCTTACATGAGGGAAAGATGAATATAAATGGCATATAAATTTATCAACTAATTAACAAAACAAATTTTAATTTTTGCTGTATAGAAAAATGTTATAAATGAAAACACTAAAAACAGCTTTCTTGATAAAAGATTTCTGTTTCAAAATAAAATAAAGGCAACTGCACATAAGCTTAATCTTTTGGAGAAGTTTTATAGAATATGATACATTGAGACCTATTTACCCTTATTTGAAATTTGCTTTCATTTGTCCTTACTAATGATACTTTGTTATATTTTTGAACTACACTGCATTGGATTTGAAAGAAATATTCTGGAAAGCACATAAAGAAAACAAAGACTGTTGAGATGACCTTGTCCCCTCTGTAGATGGCCCTTTTAAATTTTGTGAAGTATATAACAGAAAAGAGAATAACATTTTTATATACAGTAATAATAAATCTTTTGGGCCTGCATATACAGCAGCAGAACACTGCAGGGGTCATGTGGATCAGGACTTGAAACTTCTAATAGTTGTCAGATGTCACATAATCTTTCTGCATACACAGCTGCAAAATCTCCCAAACTCCACTGTTGTGAATGTTAATCAAAGATGGAAGACTATAGATGATAGTTAAAAAAAAAAAAAAAAAAACCACAATACTGTTCAATGAACTAAAGAGTTCTTTTACACATCACTGCAGAACATTATGAAACAGGAACATCAGTCAGTATGTCAACCATTCATAGACTGAGTTGCTCTGCAATTCTGTGAATGTCAACCTCTGATTGAATACCAAGGCAGCTACATCTGTGACCATGATATTGTGGTCACAAATGCAGTTGGTATTCTTTGGTGAAAATCTCACTAAAGTTTTGTTTTGGTGGACCTGTTTTTGGTGCATCGATTACCCAGAGGGTGTTTCCTGTCAGGGCATATATACCATCAAGTCTAGAGGAGGCAGACTGACAGTACTGTCTGTTTCAGCTAGTTCAAATTTTATCCATTAGTGGTAGTGCTTGAAACCATGAAGTCTGTGGTTTCAGGCAATAATGCTTACTTGCATGTTTTTAACAATTATATGCTACCTAGATTGTGGCAGAACTACAAAAATGGGCCATATCAGTATCAGCCAACAATACCTCATGTCATACTGGACTAATTTGTGGCTAGTTAACATCTATCAGAAGCTGGTAAAAAGTATATCCAAGAGGGTTGAGGCTATAATACAGACCAAAGATGTACCTATGTATGAGATTTTTGAATTAAAAGTCCTTTTTGTTGCAACTAATAACCAACATTACAAGTAATGTTTCCCTGTTTAAAACTAAACTTTATTCATGAAGCACCCTAATAATCCAACTAAACTGTATGGCTCTGGTGGCATGCTTGGACTCCTGCATGCAAATGGAAAACCAGCAAATTTATGTCCCACATTTGGTTGCATACTACTTATACTAACAACATGAAATGGCAAAATTACATTGCCGTGCACAGGAATAACTAATACTGATAATCTATGACAGATGTAGGGAGTACTGAATAATTAGAATAATTTCTTTGTATTAAAACTAAAATTTTTTATGCATATCATAGCAAGATCCAATATTCCTTAAAATTTTGAAAATACAACTCTTAAATGGTTTTCACAGGCTGACCACTAGATAATCCAATGGACCAAATCAAAACATAATTTTCTAAGAGGCATGTGCATCAGCAAATATAACATTGCTGCTTCTACACTACCAGGTAGAGACTTGAGGAAGCATGAGTAGTGTGTATACAGGAGGCATTATTGAGGACACATTATGTCAAGGAAATGCTCAAGTATATACTTCTTGTCTATACCATATCCAAAAATTTCATTTCATACATGTCCCTCCCCTCAACTTTTACTTTACATATTGAATCCATCATGAATAGTCAAATGAACAGAACAAACTTATCTGCCAAAAAATCTAAACTTCCTTATTCATTTCATAAACATGTAGTCTTAGTTCCGATCTCAATGATACTGCTTATCACCTACAGTCTACCAAACTACATTTCTCTTTTCTGAAAGGATCTCAATCATCACTTCAACTACTTATATCAGCTGCTATAATTATTTGTTTTATAATTCCTTTTGATCGAAAGGCGGTACTTGTGAATATGTCAGCTGATATTCCTTGCAAAGCCTTCCTAATTTGGAATCTCCTATTTTCATAGCTGTCTACTTTTGACTTTCAAAAGGCTAGAGATTGCGCATTTGTAAACAGGAGGGAAAATAGGTGGTTTTAGGGACAAAAGAGGCAGATTTTTGCAGAGTTTGCTTCCCAAAAGATAGAATTAATATAAAAAAAAAAAAAAAAAAGGTTTTTTTTTTTTTTTTTTAAAAGTCCACACTGCACTAAAAATTAAATTTAACTGGCAATACACATTTTATTTTAAAATACAGGCAAAAATGTTTTACCAGTACAGTTATCTTTTACACATTAGTTAACCTAACATTTTATTAGAGATTAATTCTATTAGAGATTGATTAATTTTGATTGCTTCAAGAAAGATACTGTTGCAGACTTCGCCCTCTTCAGAAATGTTGAGTAAGTTTTGTTCATAATAGCGGCCCCATTGTCTACAACCGACTCTCAACAGCATTTCTAAGCTTCATCAGAAAGAGAAATTCAGTTTTTGTTTTCTAAATTGGCTGAATATTCTGTTACTCATTGTTATGAGCAATTTTAAAATGGCAAAAATGACTTAGGATAATCTATTTTTAATACCTCTTTGTGTGCTTGCCAGAAATGAAAAGGACCATCATACATCAATTCTTTCTTTATTCATAACAGCATTTGGTAGATGATTTGCATTTGGCAGCATCACTTCTGGCGATTTGCAGAAGTGATGCTGCAAAACATCTACTGCATAATCTATTCCATTCTTTAGTGATACCAAGAAATACTGGAAATTTGTCCATAAAAAATTTCAAATTTAAAAATGATGCACTGCCAACTGATGATATTTGTAATAGCTCAGCATTTATAAGAACATATTTTTACATGGGAACTTGGGTACATGCTGCAGTAACAACAGTCCTCCTCTTCTTGTTTTAGACTCTCCGTGAGCTTGGCAGTACAAAATATGACTAAGTCAAAACCATCTTCTGGTTTAGTCCACATATTAATCAATTTCCAAAATGGAAGATTTAAAAAAAAGTTAGCAAAATAAATTTGCACATAACATTCTTCAACATAGCTAAGCATAATGGCCTTGGTACATGGATGTGAAGTACACTGACTGAAGGACTATTTTTAAATTTTCAAATGTCAGCATAATGTTTAAAAGACAATCAAATTGTTTTATTCAAGCCAGAATAAACCTTATAAGGATAACATGCCTAGAATTACCAGCTTGCTTGTCCAGTTTAGGATTGTCAGATGTCACATAATAATTGTTTTTACTAGAAGTTTGCAATTCAGAAGTTATTTTTCTTGAGCTCATCAATTTGTCGTTTTTCAAAGAACTTTTGGATCATGAACTGGATTTGAATATGAGTCAGTGGCACTCACTAGTGATCATTTGTATTTTAACTCTTTATAACCTCTTCTTTAAACAGATATTCAAAGGTTGTCACCATTCCACCAGTCTAATTACACACACACTAAAAAATCTTTTTTACTTCACTGGCATGCATCAGTTGAAATTGTTTCAATTCATCTTTCCTTTTAGTACTTCTTTCTAGATAGGAGTAAATGTGTACATCCACTTTCAGAGGTATAGAGATCTCTTTTCAGCACACAAATTAATATGACAAGGGCAGCGAAGACTACCTGTTCTCAATCTCCTCTTTTAATACCCTTGATACTCCATTTTTAGGACCATCATAGCACATTATGAACACTAAATGCTTTGTCATTTGGCAGACATTTTTTCTTGAAAGGATCCCATGATTTTTTTTTTTTTTTAGGTTGCTCAGAAGAAGGTACCCAATGTTTTAGCTGTAGAGTTCCCAAACAATGCTAACACCGAAAACAAGCTGTTGTTTGGTTTTTATCAGCATTAGCAACTAAGGCCATATTGCTCCGGGAATATGCGGTGGTCATTCCCTGACCTTTCTGCATCCTCCTGTATTTGGTGGTGACGGGCTCGAACCCCGGTCTAATCAAGAAGCGTGTGCTACGCACTGCTGCTCCTTCCCACCTAGCTACGGAGGCGCCTATCCGAAAACAAGCTGCTTTTGATTTGACAGTTTTATTATTATTAGAAAATGTCAGCACAACTTGGAACACTTTGATTACTGCCATCAATAACAATCGAAAATGGCCCGTTTTTTTTTTTTTTTTTTTTCCAGAGCCACAACTACCGTTTCTTTTCTCTCCAGTTTCCCTAACAATGGCTATTGTTTTTGTTCTTCCACACCAGTTTTCCCCCACCTCCTATTTTGCTTTCATGAAACATATTTCTGAACAACATTCCTGAATGATCAGCACAAACCCAGAGGAAGATGCATATAAACAATCAGTACTTATGACATCATAGTCAAAAAATGCAACATCTGTTTTTTTCATTTCTTCCTATGCATTGCATGCTGTCATTAATGCTTATCAGTTTGCAAATATGGTACACAAGGGAAACACATCACGATTTTTGAAAGCTGCTAAATAGAACTTTCTTCAGTGATTAAAAATTATTGTTTTTTTATAACTTCAGTTAAAATTAGTAGTCATTGTTGTTACTTGGCCTTTCAAGATGCTTAAAAAACCAAAGTCAACTTCTGATGCTATTATGTTGTCTCAATATCAGAACGTTCGATTCCACTGTCATTGTTATAGTATTGATATAGGTGCTAATTGTAAGTTTTTTATTTAGTTTTGTAGTAGTGTAATCGGTATCAGAAGTGCTTTTAGGCCTATAAACTATAAATTTGGGGCAATACAAACAAATAATGTAACTTTATCACATAGTACATAATATAATCTAAAATACCATAGCTTTACTGCCATCAAATAAATAGGATTAATGTGGTGTTATAGTTATAATAATATTGCTAAATTCTGAGGAAGATAAATAAAACAATGAAAATAAATTTCATGAATTTGAAGTACTTCATAAGTTATCAAATGCAGACATTGCAAAAACATGGTGTCACTCAGATACAATGTTGAATTTGAATAAGGAGAGTACAATGTATACAGGAAGGACAGAAGGAGGGCGGCAGGGTAATGACACTGACAGAATCCATACTGCTGATCATTAATCAGACGGAAGGTTTCTAGGTAGTTAAGAGTTCACGGTTAATTGATTTCTCCATTACTTTAGAAAGAGTAGACGTAATTGCAATGGGATGATAATTGGATGGGAGGGACTTGTCACCCTTTTTAGGAACTGGCTGGATATGAGCAAATTTCCAAGCAGAAGGAAAAACACCTTTGGAATAAGAAAGAAAAAAAAAGGCGGCAAAGAACAGGAGTAAGTTCAGGAACACAGGTTTTGAGAACAAATGGAGAAATACCATCAGGACCTGGAGCTTTCTTAGCATCAAGATTCGTCAAAATCCTTCTGATATCCTTTTGATGGAAGATCATGGGAGGCATTTAATGGAGTGTGTCGAAAATGGTGGGAGGTGTTTTACCAAGATCATTAATACATGAGTTGGAAGAAAAATGGGATGCTAACAGATCAGCTTTATTCTTGGCTGAAGTCACAACACAACCATCTGGTTTTGACAGAGGTGGGAGCAAAGATGGGCAAAAGTTGCGGACAATAGCTTTGACAAGAGACCAGAATGCTCAGCTACCATTAGGGCAAAAAGCAAGTTTCCTACTCTTAGCCTGTTCAAAATCTAGTTTTGCTAAAACTAGCTTTTGAACAGAAACTGCTTTACAATTGTTGAGAGCTTTGGTGTAGGCAGAAAATGAAACTGAACAATTAGAAACAAGCCAATTATGATATGCAACATTCTTCTCTTGAACATCCTTAGCACATTTATTGGAAAACCAATGTTTAGAAAAAAGACGAGTTTTTAAAGTGGAGTGTGGAATAAAGGATTCCATTCCTACAAGAATAATTTTACTGACACAACCTGAGCAAACGTTGACATCAAAAGTTTTGAAAGAGGAATGCGACCAAGGAAAAGAAGAAAAGAAATCTCGTAAGTCATCCCATGTTGCATTCTTGTAATGCCGAACAACGAGGTTAGGAGTAGCTTTGAGATAAAGGCTCACTCACTTTGCCCATGTATTTAGAAGGATTATTTGTGAGAAAAGATAAGAGTATTGGCTGTATGGTTAGGATTGTCCAGTACTCCTGTAGGTAAATTAACAATCTGTGCAAGGTCATTAACTGCAAAAGCCTCAGCATCACGACCAGCTGGGTCGGTGTGACTAGAAAACGGAAGCCACCTGGAGTCATGAACATTACCTCACTGTTAGGAAACTGGAAAAAATCAAGTTGCAAAGAGCTCCAAGTGATTAGTGAATTTGGGAGAATGGTAGAGACAAGAGATGAATTTGACACACTGAGGTAGAGAGATTTTAAATCAAAGAAGATCGAAGAGAGGAGGTTCCAAATTACCAACTCCCTAACAGGGATATCGGAACGGACATATGCACAAGTACCACCTTTGGGGCGAAAGGAATCATACAGCGAATAATTTGGGCAACCGAGATGAGCAGTAGTTGAATCAACCGATAACTGAGATTCTGTCAGGAAAAGTACATGGGGTTTGGCTGATTGAAAGTAGAAATGGACATCTTTGAGATTAGAATTGAGACCAGGTATATTTGTGAAATGAACTAGGAAGTGTTTGGGAGGTTTAGATCTTTTCGCAGATAAGCTTACTCTATTAGTTTGACAATTCATGGTGTATTCAATAGTAAGAAAAAGTGGGGGTGGGGCATGCTGTATGAAGTAATGAAATTTTTGGATATGGTGTACACATGGTAAGAATATACCCAGATCCTTGAAATAATGTGGCTTCGACAATGCTCCCCACATACACACTACTCGGACTCCCTCCAGTCACGATCTGGCAGAGTTTATTCTTGGCAATGGCTGGTGTATAATCTTAGCAAGATTATACACCAGCTGTACCCCAGAGTAATGTATCAACTACACTGACAATGGTAGAGAATGAAAAGGATCTGGGGGTAATTGTGCAGGCAGATATGAAGTTTTCTGAGCAGTGCAGACGGTCTGCAAGAGTAGCTCATGGTGTCTTGTCAATGATATACAGGAATTTTTTTAGCAGGGATAAGGAGGTGATTATCCCCTTGTATAATGCAATGGTCAGGCCACACCTTGAGTACTGTATACAGGTCTGGAGGCCTCATTTTAACAAGGATGTGGAGCTGTTGGAACGAGTACAGAGAAGGGCAACAAGATTAGTGAATTGGAACAAAGGGTTGCTCTTACAAAGAAAGGCTTAAGTTTTGCAAATTACAGTGTCTGGAAAGTAGGCACCTGTGAGGTGATCTGATTGAGGTGTATAAACCTTGAATGGTTTGAGCATGCTCAATGCTGATGGGATTCTTCCTCTTGCTCAGAATAATCTCCTGAGAGGGCATAAATTCAAATTGAGGAAAGATGGTTGTAGGATAGATGTGCGGAAGTTTGCCTTTTGCCAGCGGGTGGTTGACTGCTTGAACAAACCTCCATCTGTCGTAGGAGTTGACAGCTTAAATAGATTCAAGGCAGAACTAGACAAACATTTGGAGCGAGTGGATCAGCGAAAAGAGAAGGGTGCGTTTTTTGGATGATCCTATATAAGTTTGCTTTCTTGCATCATGTGCCTTTGCTAATGCTAAGTTATTTTGGCTATCAACTTCCACAACAAAAGATGGAAGTCTGTTCCACCAATCAACTACTCGCTGGCTAAAGGCAAATTTCTGCACATCTATTCTACAACTGTCTTTCCAATTTGAATCTATCCCCCTCAGGTTCTTAATCTGAGTAAGAGGAATGACAAATGAGCATATGTTTTTTTCGGAGAAGTGAGTGATCCACGCCTTCAAGTAAATTTCTCCGTCTATGTTTACATGGTCACAAGTGGCTGAATATCTGTGTGATTCCGACATTTTGCATAGTATTCAAAGAACTAGTGACAGTAGCAACGTGGGGGTGGGGGGGGATTGAGGCAACTAAGATATTACATAAACTTTACAAAGACGAAATGTTGGCAGATTCTGAAAATTTGTCAAGGCTTTCACTGTGCAGTAAATGTTCTGAAATATAATGGCATGCAGGCAACAATTAAAAAAAAAAAAAAAAAAACCCTGTATGCATTATATCACCAATCTCCAAAAGCCGGCTCGAATTAAGAATGATTGATAAAGAACTTTATGTGGAAACTATAAAGATAGGTCGTGCGTTCGGGCCAAGAGGGGCAGCCTATAGCTTGCAGATGGCAATTGCCGGTTGGAGGAATTATCCTGCTTTGTGCAAACATTTTGAATCAGAAGTTAAATATTCGGGATTATTAAACTGACTTTTAATCTACAATTTCTCAACAAATTTCTTTAGCACTATTGATCGACATCCTGCAGGAGCTCTCTTACCTTTCAGAAGCTGTACAGAAAATCATTATGGTAAAAGAAATCAATTAATTATTCAAACTATCAATGCTATTACTAATTTGAAAAATTCTGAAGGAAATTATGAAGCTAAAATTGGGAGCATGTTGAAGTGGAAAGAATTTGAAGGAATCAAAATTGAAAGTAAGAACACATTTACACAAAATTATCCTGTGACAAGTTACTAAATGCTTTGTTTTATCCTTAAAGGATAAGTTATTAATGCAACACAGTGATTTTTAATTAAATAAAGAAAATAATGATACCATTGAAGACGAGGAATTGAAAGAAATTTGAAAGAAATATTAGCATTAGTTGAAGCATGTGATGCAAGAAAGCAAGCTCATAATACAGCATCAGCCAAAAAAAAAAAAAAAAACACCCCTCTCATTTCGTCCATCTGGTCACTCCAAATGTTTGTCTAAGTTCAGCCTTAAATTTATTTAAGCTATCAACTTCCATAACAACAGATGGAAGTCTGTTCCACAAATCAACTACATGCTGACTAAAGGCAAACTTCTGCACATCTATTCTAAAACTGTCTTTCCTCAATTTGAATCTATGCTCCCTCAGGTTCATAGTCTGAGCAAGCGGAAGTATCCCGTCAGCACTGGGCCTGCTCAAACCATTCAAGGCCTTATACACCTCAATCAGATCACCTTGCAAGTGCCTAGTCTCCAGATGCTGCAACTTGCAGAACTTAAGCCTTTCTTCGTAAGTGGACCCCTTTGTTCCTCTCAACAATTTGTTGCCCTTCTCTGTACTCGTTCTAGCAACTCTACAGCTTTCCTAAAATAAGGCCTCCAGACCTGTACGCAGTACTCAAGGTGTAGCCTGACAATTGCATTATACAAACGGATAATCATCTCCTTGTCTCTGCTAGCAAAATTCCTATATATCATTGACAAAACTCCATGACTGCTCTGGCAGCCCGTCTGCACTGCTCAGAGAACTTCATATCTGATTGCACAATTACTGCCAAGTCTTTTTCATTCTCCACTTCCCTGATTGTAGTAGCACACAGTTGGTACGTTTCTCTTGGGTTACTGCTACCCATATGCAGTACTTTGCATTTGTCAATGTTAAACTTCAGTTGCCACTTCTCAGCCCATCTGCCTAACTTTTATAGATCCTGTTGCATTAGCATACTGTCTTTAGTGTCATTAAGAACCCTACCAACCTCTGTATCATCTGCAAACTTGGACATTAAGCCATATGCTACCCAAAATTGTGGAATATGAAAGAACTTTCATCTCAGTGGCAAGACAGTGAAAACCGAATAAGAAATTGAAGTTTTCTGATAAAATATGAAATAAAAAATTAATGATAAATACAAATGGGCCTGTTGTACTGGATTCCATTCTATAAGGAGATTAATGATACTATATCCAGTAATAAATTTAAGGAATGACAAGAATGTAGCTTTCAGGGTAAAATGGACCCCCCACCCCTTTTTTTTGTTAGTTGTTGGCGCATCGGCTTCTGTGGCCATAATGCACCTCCAAAAGTTTTTGCACTACTCTGGTCCAAGCCCAAGGTGGGATTCAAACCCGTGACCTTTGGGTTGCCAGGCAGGTACTTTACCCATCCGGCTAGCACTTGGACCCCTTCATCAGCAATATATAGATTCTAATGTAATAATGATGTTAGAGACAAAATTTAATAGATGCAGAGTTGTGCATGTGTGCATGGCGCGAGATTGAACATTCAACTACTAGATTGGCGCTCACTGTTGTTGCAAGAACTTCTGTGGGTTTGCTACTAACGTTTATCCAGCTTCAAGACAGTTGTTTCCAAGGTAGGGTGTAGCTTCATGCCCTTGCAGCGATTCATGGTTCTTGAATTGCATGATATGTTGAGTGACTCTAGCCAGAGGCCGTGGCGGAAGTGCTGGGATTGGTCGATCACTTCGTAATCGCATTTGGGATTAAGCTCATGGTGGGTCGATCAGAAATGTTCCGCAATTGTGGAGTGGTCAGTGTAACCAAGGCGAATTGATCTGTCATTCTCTGCTAGGCTGTCTTGAAGGCGTAGCTCTCTCCTATGTAGCAACTGCCACAATCTTTGCAAGTTACGCGGTATAACCACTCCGCTACGCAAAATAGGGGATGACTGGAGTTTTCACATTAGAAACCAGGGAACATAAGCTCCTACCAAGTAGTTGTACGCATTTTATGCAATATTCTTGGGGGACTTTTGTAATCTGGTTCGACATGCCTGGATAGTAGGGAATATAGGCAGTAGGCATATTGTCATGTGGTGTGATGGTCTCGGGCGGATTGTGACTCTTGCACTTGTAGCAAGCACTTGTCTAATATATGGGTTGGATAACCACAATTGACCAGGTCAGTTTTTACCCTGGAAATCTCAGTGCGCCTGGCTTCCTCTGAGCTGGAATGGCTCCAAGCTTGAGAGAATGGAGTGTGGGTGGTGCCATTCCAATAATGCTTCCTTTGTTTTGAATTTGAGCAACAAGCAGTTAACAACTGAGCAGCTCAACGTTCTAACCTCTGGTATGAAGTTCGTGTCTTACCGTCAAGGCCACCGATCACACAGCTGGCCATGGGAGTAGAGGCAGAAATAGCCAACCTCCCTGAAGAAGCTGCTAATGAGATCCGCTTCAAAATGGCCTCCATCCTCCGATGCACACGGCCTGTCCGCTCCAACTTCAACCATTGGCAGCATGCTGCTTTTCCTCCATCAGAAAGGACAATGGCACCATCGTACTCCCCGCAGACAAAGGACATTGCACTGTCATATTAGACCGGTCAACATATCTGAAGAAAGCCCTCATCCTCCTACAGGACTCCGATGTCTAAGAACCTGTGACCGATCCACACATCAAAGTCTTGGGACACCTAGAGAAATGTCAACAAACTAGTTTCCACATGGTTCAAATCTGGGAAAATTTCAGCATCGATTCGGTGGCTACTGCATGCCATGGGCTACCAATTACCACAGTTTTATGGCCTACCTAAGATTCACAAGCCAGGCGCTCCTCTCCAGCTCATTGTGTTCTGCTGCAACGTGCCTACATATGAGTTGTCTAAGTACATTGTGCGACTCCTTACACCTCTAGTGGGAAATACAGCCCATGCTGTCACTAACAGCAGTAAGTTCATTCACCTAATTAGAGAACTTTCAATCTCTGACATCAAGATTATGGCGTCGTTCAATGTCATATCCCTGTTTACATCGATTCCAGTCCAACAGGCCATAAACTGCACCAAGCAACTTCTTGTTATTTGGTTTTTTTAGGAACATTAGCAACTAAGGCCATATTGCTCCGGGGATATGCGGTGATCATTCCTTGACCTTTCCACATCCTCCGTATTTGGTGGTGACGGGCTCGAACGCCGGTCTAATCAAGAAGCATGTACTACGCACTGCTGCTCGTTCCCACCTGGCTACGGAGGTGCCAAGCAACTTCTGGAGAACGACTCAGATCTACCGGGCAGAATATTGCTATCCACAGAGGACATCTACTGCCCTCAACATATGCTTGTCAGGCAGCATCATTACTTTCGGGGATTCCCTGTACAAACAGGTGCACTGTACTGCTATGGGTGCTCCTGTTAGCTCCATCGTTGGCAACATTGCCATTGAGGAATTGGAGGAACAGATATTTCTGAGCCTGTACCTATTACAGTTTGGTGCAGATACATCAATGACATCTTGACCGTCATCCTACATGGGTCGGAGGCAACACTACTGGAGTACCTCAATTCTTTATAAGTATTCATCCAGTTCACTTAGAATTGGAAGCACACAAAGGTCCCTTCCATTCTTAGATGTTCTGGTAAAGCGTGTGGGCCCACACCTGGAGACCTCAATATACCGTAAGCCAATGTGGTGCAGGCAGTTTACCAACTAAAGATCGGGCCACCCCCTAGCCATCTCAACAGCACCGCCTGCACTCTATTCTCCCAAGCTTGGAGCCATTCCAGCTCAAAAGCTAGGCACACCTAGATTTCCAGTTTAAAAACTGATCTGGTCAATTGTGATTATCCAACCCACACATTGGACAAGTGCTTGCTACAAGTACAAGAGCTCGCAATCTGCCCGAGACCATCATCACCGCATGACAATATGCCTACTGCCTATATTCCCTACTATCCAGGCAGGCATGTCGAACTAGTTTTCGAAAATCCTACAGGAATGCCGCATAAAATGCGTACAACTACCTGATAGGAGTTTGTTTCCTGATTTCTAATGTGAAAACTCCAGTTAGCCCCCCTCTTTTGCATAGCGGAGTGGTATACTGCATAACTTGCAAAGATTGTGGCAGTTGCTACATAGCAGAGAGCTCGAGACACCTTCAAGACAGCCTTGCGGAGCATGACAGATCAATTCGCCTTGGTGACACTGACCACTCCGCAATCACGGAACATTTCTGGTCAACCCACCATGACCTTAACCCTAAATGCGATTACAAAGTGATCAACCAATCCCAGCACTTCTGTCACTGCCTCTGGCTAGAGTCACTCAACATATCATGCAATTCAAGAACCATGAATTGCTGCAAGGGCATGAGGCTACACCCTATCTTTGAAACAACTTTCTTGAAGCTGGATAAATGCTGGAAGCAAACCCACAGAAGTTCTTGCACCAACAATGAGCGCTAATCTAGTAGTTGAATGTTCAATCTCGCAGCCATGCATGCATGCATGCATCTCGGCGTGCACAACTCTGTATACTGCTGATGAAGGGGTCCATTTTACCCTACATTGTTGTCATTTTTCATTAAATTTATTAATGGATATATACAGTATCATTAATCTCCTTAAAAATTAATGATTTTAGACATTTTGTCAAAGACAGTATCTTTAAATAGAGTGAAATTCCCTTTTTAATTAAGAAAGCCAGAAATATCTTTGAAACCATTGCGAATAGCAGTGCTGAAGCTAAGCGAGCTTTCAGTGTAATGAATAATATTGTATAAATGAATGAATAATGTTGACAATTAAACACATTGCAGATTATGATGACTATACATCTAAATGGAAACCATTGCTTCAATTTGATCCAGAGCGTTACGTCAAATCATTCCTCTGTAATCATCGCTCAGCTATTGAGCAAATTTTGATTTGATTTGATTTGATTGAGTTTTTTTTGGCGCATCAGCAGCTATGGCTATAATGCGCCAAACCCTAGTTATAAAAAGTAAATGTCAGTGACCTAGTGAATTAGGTCACTACGTCACATTAGAAAAACAAGTATAAACTGTAACAGTAGTAAATCTTAAAAAATAATAAGATTTTTTAAATATGAGTAAAAAGGTTAACTAATTTTAGAAAATTAAAAATAGCAGACACATGGTCATTGTCGGATAAAATCTGACTGAGTGTATATGGCTCAGTCAGATGGTTAAAAGCGGTACAACGGATATTGCTAAAATCTCGACATTCAATTAAAATATGATGAATAGATAAAATGGTGCCACAGTTCTCGCACATAGGACAGTCATCTGCCCTCAGCAGAAAAGAATGTGTAAGATGACTATGTCCTATTCGGAGGCGAGCTAGAACAACTTCCTCCTTACGATTCCTGCGCAGACTAGACTGCCACGGTTCAATTACAGGCTTTATACGATATAATTTATTCGCAGTCTGTCTATTCCACGAATCCTGCCATTGGGAATGTACCTTTTGATGAACTATTTGCCTGTAGTCTGTATAGGGGACTAACAGGCAGCGGTTATTATTGGGAATTGCTGATTTGGCTGCGGCGTCAGCCAAATCATTTCCCCTAATCCCAATGTGGCTGGGAATCCAGCAGAAGCGGATGTCATATTCACGTTCATGGAGAACGTGAATCTTCTGCTGAATGCTAGACAGAACTGGATGAGGATTATACCTGACAGATATTAAAGCCTGTAACATGCTAAGAGAGTCGGAGTATAAAATGAACCGTTGGTATTCGCATTTACTAATATGATCCAAGGCTAACTCTACAGCGTGCAGCTCTGCAGTAAATATGCTGCAATCAGATGGAATCTGCTCTGATATAGTGGTGTCTGTGAAGACAGCAGCAGATCCCACATATGATTCCGACTTCGAACCGTCTGTGTAGACTGGCGCGAATTCGGAATATTCAGTTCGGTGTGCTGAATGAAGCTGCAGGTAGACACATGATGGCGTGTCCAACTTTCCCCAGTTTCTAAGCGACAAGTCGCATGCCGGGACACGAGCATGCCAGGGTGGAAAGGGTTGCTTTGATGTTTGGGCAACCTTGTCTACCTTGATATTAAGTTCTTTGAGTAGCTCTTGGAAACGAATACCAAAAGGACGATTGGCAGTCTTTCGAGTATTGTATAAATTTTCCCATCGTGGCTCAAAAACGAATGGCCACGTAGGATGGTCTGGCAGGGATTTTAGTTTTAAGGCGTACTTTAGAGACAACTGCTTACGACGAAGCGATAACGGTGGTTCGTTTGCTTCGACGTATAAGCTCTGGACAGGAGATGTTCGAAATGCTCCAGTAGCGATACGTAGAGCCTGATGATGGACAGGGTCCAGCCATCGGAGGGCACTGTCTCTGGCTGAACTATATACTTGGGACCCATAATCTAATTTGGATCGCACAAGTGCACGGTAAAGCCGTAGCAGGGTGCAACGGTCTGCACCCCAAGATAAAGAAGAGAGCGAGCGGAGCATATTAAGGCCTCTTGTGCACCTTGTGCGGAGTTGACGAATATGATCCAAAAATGTTAATTTTTTATCGAAGATGAGTCCCAAGAATTTTGCGTTCGCTACTACTGGAATAGCATTTTGTCCGAGCCTTAATTCAGGTTCAGGATGAAGATTACGCTTGCGACAAAAGTGTACGCAAACGGTCTTCTCCGGCGAGAACCTGAAGCCATTAGCAAGTGCCCAGGAATTCAGACTATCAATGGCTTTCTGCAGTTGTCTTTCAATAACCCTCATGTTGCACGACTGGCAAAAAATGCTAAAGTCATCAACATAGAGGGCACTGTTTACAGTTGGAGGAAGTTGTTCTGTGATGGAATTAATTTTGATGGCAAAAAGCGTGACACTTAATACTGATCCTTGTGGTACTCCCTCCTCTTGTCTAAAGGAGCGAGAGAGTGAGGATCCCACACGAACTTGGAACGATCGATTGGCTAAAAAGTTTTGAATAAAAAAGGGCAGATGCCCTCTTAGGCCTAGGCTATGTAAATCTTTTAAAATGCCAAATCTCCAAGTTGTGTCATACGCTTTCTCCATGTCAAAGAACACCGACACCAAGTGTTCGCGTTTTAGGAAAGCATCCCGGACGGATGCTTCCAATCTGATGAGATGGTCCAAAGTGGACCGATTCTTTCGGAAGCCGCATTGGATGCTGGAGAGAAGGTCATTTGTTTCTAAATACCATATTAAACGAGAATTGACCATTCTCTCCAGGATTTTGCACAGACAGCTAGTCAGAGCAATAGGACGATAACTGGTGGTAATTTTCGGATCCTTTCCTGGCTTAGGAAAGGCAAGAACGATTGCCTTTCGCCAGGAATCCGGAAACTGCCCCTCAGTAAAGATTCTGTTATACAGAAGGAGCAGACAATCCATAGATTTTGGTGAAAGATGTTTAATCATTTCATAGTGGATGCCATCTGGTCCAACAGCACTGGCTTTGGAAAGAGTGAGGGCTCTTTTCAGTTCCTCTATAGTGAATGCCCCATTGTAGGGATAGAGGCCCTTGGTCTTAAAATTAAGTGCTTGTTTTTCCATTTTATTTTTCAGGACCAGGAACTCTGGGGAGTACGAGGATGTTGCGGAGATGTTAGAGAATGTTTCCCCAAGAGCATTGGCTATTGCAGTTGGATCTGCAATAGCGCATCCATTATAATCTAGGATTGAAGAAGGGTGGGATGTATATTTTCCCTTCATTTTCCGGATTTTATCCCAGACTACCTTAGAGTTGGTAGACTGGTTAATAGATGATGTAAAACGGATCCACGATTCCTTTTGACTCTGACGACGGATATATCGGGCTTTGGCTCGTGCACGTTTAAAGGTTATAAGGTTCGTTGTGGTGGGATAGCGGCGGAATATCCCCCACGCTTTGTTTTGAGCCTTTTTTGCCGCTGTGCATTGGGAATTCCACCAAGGTTTAGGAAATGGTGGAAACCGGGCAGATGTTTTTGGAACAGCATTCGCAGCTGCTTGGACAATATTTTCTGTGATGTACTTAACTGCAACATTGATAGACTCTTGACTGACTGTGCTAAGATCAAAATGTGCCTGATGTTGGAAGGCAGTCCAGTCAGCCTGATCAATCTTCCACCGTGGCAACCTAAAAGGAAGACATGGTCTCCCACTGTGTAACAAGGTTATCACGGGGAAGTGATCGCTTCCGTACGGATTCTCCTCCACTTCCCAAGTGAGTGAAGGGAGTAGAGAAGGGGAGCAGATAGAGAGATCAATGGCAGAAAAAGTACGGGTAGGCATGTGGAAGAAGGTGTTTGTTCCAGTATTTAGAAGGGAAAGGTCATTGTCATTGAGCATATGCTCTATGACTCGTCCCCTTCCGTTGATATTAGCACTACCCCACAGGGTGTTATGTCCGTTAAAATCCCCGAGAAGTAAGAAAGGGGGTGGCAGCTGCGTAAGGAGATCATCAAGGTCTGCCTGGGGGATGTCAGTCCCAGGTGGCAAATAAATGGAGCACACAGTTAATAGAAATCCCACTGAAAGGCGAATTGCAACAGCCTCTATGCTGGTTGTAATTAGCAAAGGCTGCACTGGGGTCTGGTTACCCACAAGGATAGCCACTCCCCCATGTACAGGGCCGTCCGCAATTCTATCCTTTCGAAAAAATGTGATGTTGTGCATGGTGGGATCATCATTTGCCTTTAGATATGTCTCCTGCAAGCAAAAGCAAACCGGCTCGTGCTTTTGCAGGAGGGCCTTGATGTCATCCATATTTTGCCGGAATCCACGACAATTCCATTGTAGGAATTTAGCCATTAGTTTGGCTTGGTGGGTCCATCTGGCGGCTTCCGAGGTGCTGAGGGCTTACTTTTATCAGTCTTGGATATATCTTTTTTGGGGAAGAATGGACGCTGTCCCGTGTCCATTTCTTCCTCCGCAAAGAGTTCCAAGACTGATTCTTCGGGTACCTCCTTTTGCTCGACATCCATTTTTTCTTGGGTAGTAGGGGGGACTTCCCCTTTCTTATTCTTTTCTTTCGTAATTACCTTTGTTAATTGTGGAGCATTAGGAGGTACCGATATAGGAGTGGCAGCTGATTGGTCCTTCTGTGTAGGTTTTTGCGAACTTAAGAGATACCGCGCGATGGGAGTGAAAGACTCCTTGGGAGGAATGGTCATGTCCGTCTGAGTTCCGACGGAACATCTCCCTGCTACCTTCTGGGCGTAGGTAGGTCTGTTGATATTCAGGGGTTTGACCGATTTCCTTGCCTCCTGGTATGATATATTTAGCTCTGCCTTCAGCCGTTGAATTTCTTTTTCTTCTTTCCACCTCTGGCATGCTCGTGAGTAGGCCGGATGTTCGCCCTCACAGTTAATACAGGTGGGTTTTGCGGCTGAACATGCTGTTGTTTCGTGGTCCTTTGCACCGCATCGTGCGCATGCAAGGACTCCACGGCAGGCCATTTGAGAGTGTCCATACTTCTGGCATTTAAAACACCGTAAAGGGTTCGGAACGTATGGACGCACTGAACAGTTGATATATCCAGCTTTGATCTCGTCAGGAGGTTTAGGAGAGTTAAAAGTCAGGATAACGCTCCTGGTTTTAACTATTTTTCCATCCCTTCGCGCAGTGATTCTCTTGACGGCAATGACTCCCTGTGGTTTTAATTCGGAGCAGATTTCCTCCTCGGTGACGTCGAGAAGGTCCCACTCCGAAATGACACCTCTCGATGAATTGAGTGTTCTGTGTGGTGTCACCGTTATAGGGATTCCTCCGATTGATGTTACTCGGAGTAGATGTTCGGATTGCCTGTCATTTTTAGTTTCGATTAAGAGGTCTCCAGAGCGGAGCCTCTTAACTGATTTGGGTGAACCTACTAACCCATCTAATCCTTTCTGTATAAAGAAAGGTGACATTTTTCCAATCGGTTTTTCATTGGTGGAGTGCATGATTAAAAACCGCGGGATAGGACCTGATGGTAATTCAGTTCGCTGCCTCTTATTAGCAATAATGCTATCTGATTCTCCGTCTAAATTTTCAGATAGGGACCGGGTTGGGGCCCCTGAAGAAGTAAGTTTCTCAGGATTCATAGAGTTTATTTTATTGTTCAGTGCCCGGGCTCCCCACCCACCACGGAGCCCAAAGGGACGCCCACTACCCGGCATGCAATAAATGCGCTCGGGAGTGGAACGCCAGGGCTACCCAGACACTATACCCGCACCGCCGCCAGCCTGAATCCTGTCCCTCGGACCATGAGGGTAGGGGCGTGGCATTGACACGGTTGACCCTCGCAGGCGAACCTACTAGCCGATTGATCCTAGCCGGGCCTTCCAGGACCACCCGTCTTGTCGAAGCAGGGGCCAAAGTGGTGTATTGAAGCTGGGCCCCTCAACCACCAGGATCCCCCTTTCCGAATTTCCACGGGTCGCAGCGCACGGCAAACACGCCGGATTCCATTGATGTAAGCCCGGAACCTAGGCTGTGGGCGTTGGATCCCAGTGATGCTAGTCTGGAAGTCCAGCAGCGTCACTGGGAGGTCCCCTCACCACGTACAGGTGCCCACGTCGAGGGGCTATTGAGCAAAGCAGATCGACAACAAATAATAAAGTAAATTGCACATAGCAATTTTTAGAATAAAATTTTCTTGAATATTTGTGCAATAATTGTTTTTCATGTAATCTGTGATTTTTGCGTACCTTTTCTAGAATAGTTTGTTTTTTTTTTTTATGTAATATTTGTTTTTATATTGTGGAATGTTTTGTGATAGTTTTTATATTATTTGAGATATGGGAAATATTTCATGTTATTTTTTATTCGCAATATTAAAATTTTATCGTGAAAAAAAAAAAATGTATCCATATTTCCCTAGTTGTTAAAAAAAAAAAAAAAAAAAAACAAATAAAAAAGTTGTCCATGTGCTGAGCACGCGTGGTAGATGGTTTATGTGGAACATCCTTCGCAATTCATTGTAAATATTTTATTGATCATTCACAAATTTTCATAATTTCTGGAAGACAAGATACAATGGATTTATGATAACTATAGTAAGAGATATATACTTGTGATTGCAATGTATCTAAATGTTTCTGGAAAACAGTGTCGACTGAAGTGCTGATCTTGGTTGAAGCGACATACACAGCTGTTAGGTGCCCCTAACAATGGAATGTAATGAAAATGAGAGGCGAAAAAAAAGAAATTGTTCACAAATATTTGTATCGTCTTAGTCATATAACAAATGCATGCATTGCATACTTACTGCAGTAGTAACTTTAGGAAGTATGATTGTGACATACTATTCAAATATTCTAAAAAGTTAGAACACCAGACACTTTCGTATCCGGGTATCATCGTAAGAGGAGGCATGATGACCAGGTTTTTTTTTTTTTTTTTTTTTTAAGATAGAACTAGGAACATTATACATATACACTTATATGCACGGTTAAGGGGGGAGGGGGAATAAGCTCCATTTGTCCACCTCCCCGAACCTGCACCTGACTTGAGATATCATACTAAGTCACGAAAAATGCGCCACACACACTAATCATACTACTAGTAGTAGTGTGAGCGTGGGACGCACCTCTGGTGGAAGCTGCGGATGACGTCACTTCTGTGACCAATCAAATTTACTCGGTAGAAAGTTGGAAAAACTGCAAACTCATTGTTAAAATATTCACAGCTCACCACTGAGTAAGGCCACATGGAGCTGAATTAACAGTTCCACCTCCACTAGTTGCACTTGAACTATGCCAACAAATCCTGAATATGAAATTGTTATAACGGATGATAGAAACTATTGTGACAAAAAATTCACGACCCTGGAACCCAGCTTGTTGTTAGGTTGTTATTTGGTTTTTAGGAGCATTAGCAACTAATCCCATATTGCTCTGGGAATATGCGGTGGTCATTTCCTGACCTTTCCACATCCTCCGTATTTGATGGTCACGGGCTCGAACCCCGGTCTAATCAAGAAGCGTGTGCTACGCACTGCTGCTCTTGCCAACCTGGCTACGGAGGCGGCGGAACCCAGCTGTTTAAGCAAAGTGAACTTTGGTAGATTTAAATCTCTTGAGAAGTTTAAATATACTGAAAGAGTTTTTAGGGTTAAGACTGAAATCCAAGAATCTGCTAGGTACTAAGGAACAGCCTTTTCATGGTATGGACATTGTAAAAACAAATTGTTCACCATTTTTCAGAAAAAGCTTCAATGATATATTGCAAAAACGTTCCTGCAGTTATGAAATTTTTAGAATTTTCTACTGAAAATTCCAAAAGAGAGTGGAGGCTATTTATTGACTCATCGAAGCAGTCTCAAAGGAGTTCTCTTTCATAATGGAAACAGGTATGCATCTATTCCTGTAGCCCAATCTGTACACTTAAAAGAAAACTATGAAAATGTTACGCTTCTTTTGGAAAAAATTCAGTACAGAGATCATGGGTGTCTAGTGTATGGAGAATTTAAAGGTGCTGGTCTTCTACTCAGCCAACAAATGGTTACAAAAATGTCTTGCTTTCTGTGAGAGTGGGATAGTCAAGCAAGAAGTGAACATTGGGAAAGTGTAGCCACTAAGATAGTCTCTGACACCAGGCTCAAGGAACAAAGAGGAGCTGGTAGAATATGGGGGGGGGGAGAAAGTACTGTGTTTTGATTTAGTAGAGGATGGTGGGCCATATGATAGCTCATCCAAGCTCTGAATAAAGAAAGAAATTGTTTTGAGTATGTTTTTACTCTATCTGCATCACTTAAATATGAAAAAAATCAAAGCAGAAATTTTTGCTGTATCTCAAATCCACAGGATGCTGCTAACTACTGCACTTGAAGATCAATGGATGCTTGGACTGATTTTTATCAAAATTTTTTTTAGGAAACAGTAAACACCCAGATTATGAAATGATCATGAGTAACATGCTAGAGAATTTCAAAAAATAAGGCTGCAATGTTAAGGTACACTTCATGCACTCATATCAACTATTTCCCATAAAATTTAGGTTGTTCGTGAAAACCAGTATAAAAGAATCCATCAGTATAGAAAATAAATGGGAAAAAAAGGTGCAGGTCATTCAAGTTTCTTGCGACGAACAACTAACTGGTTAAAATAAATTTATTAAAATAAATAAATGATATATATACAAAAGATAAAACAGAGATATGATAAAAGTGTTAAAATACAATAAGATAATGCCTATTCATCAGCTAGTCAGTGAATGGTGCACTTCAGTATATACTGATGGTTACAATAGCAAAAGTCAGCTGGGCATGATCATGTATCACAAGTCTGGTGTTGGTAGAACAGAATTGCATACATGTGATGACCGCCAGCACTCATCGCACTGCAATACAGTACATTCTATAATAGGGTGTAAGTGCACTCCCCTAGTGCAATTCATAGTACTATTATTGGTAACTATGTGTTGTGCTTCAAGCCATGAGTGATGGTGGTAATCACGTGAGTAGATGACGATTTCAATATCCCATCGGGGATCAAGATTGTGCTGCTCAACCCAATAATGCTCAGTGACTGCAGAGCATTCAAAATTAGCGGTTTGCAGAGCCACCTCATGCTCAGAAACCCAGTCTTTCAATCTTCTACCAGACTCACCAACCTAAGACCCCCCCCACAAAGTGGTTCCGTATTGTGGTATACGGAACCACTCCGTAGGAAAGGAGAAACAGGTATTTTCACCTTAGAAATAATAGATTGTAATTTCCATCCCGGAAGTTGCACACATCGTATACGATGGAGATGCAAAATCCTAACAAGACATTCCGATACTTTATTCTCCCGTGCTTGGATGCACTCGAGTTTGACTGGTGACAGGCAATTGGAGATTTCTAAAAATTAGGGCAGAGCTTTCAAATTGCGGCTATCCACCTCATGTTCTAGATAGATGTGAGCTTCAGGCTCACGAATTTTTTAAGATGCAATCTAACTCTCCTTGCATCAATGAATTTATCTCTACTGCCTACATCCCCTATTATCCGAGAGTATCGGAACGTCTTGTTAGGATTTTGCATCTTCATCGTATACGACGTGTGCAACTTCCGGGGAGGAAATTACAGTCTATTATTTCTACAGAGAAAACACCTGTTCCTCCTTTCCTATGGAGTGGTTCCATATACTGCATTACGTATCAGGATTGTGGGGGGTGGGGTGTTATGTAGGCGAGTCTGGTAGAAGGTTGAAAGACCGAGTTACTGAGCATGAGGTGGCTCTGCAAACTGCTAAATTTGAACATTCCAATAGGCATCCGAGCATTATTGGATTGAGCAGCACAATCTTGATCCCCGATGGGATATTGAAATCCTCGACTACTCACATTGGTAGCTATTACTGATACCCCCGTATCAGTAATAGCTACCAATAACAGTACTATGAATCGCACAAGGGGAGTGCACTTACACCGTATTATAGAATGTACTGTATTACAGTGCAACAAGCACTGGTGGTCATCACATGTATGTAATTGTTTTCTACCGACACCAGACTCATGATACATGATCATGCACAGCAGACTTTTGTTATTGTAACCATCAATATATACTAAAGTACACCATTCACCGACTTGTTGATGAGGAGGCACTTCTTCTCGAAAGCTTCTATGTATTTTAACGCTTTTATTATATTACATTTTAACACTTTTATCACATTGAACTTTAACGCTTTTATCTTATGTATATATCATTTATTTATTTTAATAAATTTATTTTATCAAGTTACTCGGTTGTTGCAAGAAACTTGGATGATATGCAACCCGAAGCACAAGGTTTGTTTTCTAATAAAAAGGTGGAGGAATGGGAGAAATTGGAATGTCAGTATGATGGCTCACTACTGCTGGATGCTAAAATGAAGAACAGCCACCAAACCTGGTGGCTGTTCTTCGGTCTACCTGTCAGAGAGAAAGTCAAAAAGGCACAAGTTTAATAAAAAAAAAATAAATAAATAATAATAATAAATAAAATAAAATAAAACAAAATAAAACCCCTTCCCATTTCACACATTCATTCCATCCAAATGTTTGTCTAGTTCTGCCTTGAACTTATTAAGTTGCTGACCTCCGCTACAACAGAGAAAAATTTGCTCCAACTATCAATCACCTGCTGGTTAAAGGCAAATTTCCGCACACGTATTCTTCAATTGTCTTTCCTCAATTTGAATTTATGCCCCATCGGATGAGTAATCTGAGCAAGAGGAAGAATCCCATTAGCATTGAGCTTGCTCGATCCATTCAAGGCCTTACACACCTCAAATAGATCACTTTGCAGATGCCAAGTCTCCAGAAGCTGCAATTTGCAGAACTTAAACTACCCTTTGTTCCACTCACCAATCTCGTTTCCCCTCTGTACTCGTTCCAACAGCTCAACATCTTTCCTAAAGTGAGGTTTCCAGGCTGTATACAGTATTCAAGGTGTGGCCAGATCATTGCCTTATACAAGGGGACAATCATCCCCGAATCCCTGCTAGCAAAATTGCTGTATATCATTGACAAGACACCAGGAGCTACTCTTGCAGTCTTTTTTGTACTGTTCAGAAAACTTCATATCTGACTGCACAATTACACCCAGGTCTTTTTCATTCTCCACTACCCAAGTGTAGTACTACCCAGTTGATATGTTACTGCTACCCACATGCAGTACTTTACATTTGTCAAACTTCAGTTGCCACCTCTCAGCTCATCTGCTCAACTTTTCCAGATCCTGTTGCATTAGTGTACTATGATTACTGTCATTAACAATCCTGCCAACCCTTTGTATCGTCTGCAAACTTCATCAATATAATTGATAAATAAAGACAAACACCAGCCAAGGAATAAAAAAATTTTTTACTATAAAAATAATGTGATACACTATTGGAAATATTACAATAAATTATGATAAAAAGTTAAAATATACCGAAGCAATAAAATTATCTAAAATAAACTGGATTAAAAGCGATAAAACCTGAAGCTTTTGGAGACTGCTGTCTCCTTCTTCAACAGTATACTATTACTGCAATGACACATCCTTAAGTAGCAGACCCATGGCACTCATGCACGTGGTCCATCACACACATGGTCGGCATTCCCCACGCACGCATCGGAAACGGAAGTGGCTCGGGAGCGTGTCAAACAGAACCGGTCATCCCATCTGAGGACAACCGCCTCAAACAGGGGGTGTAAACGTGTCCCCCTATCCCTGTTAATAGTATTACAACTGGATGAACCGATTTGCAAGCTCTCGAGCCACTTGCGTTCCCAAAATCCATGGACACGGCCCGTAATGACCGAGTCTTCAGGGGAGATCCGATGCTGCTTCTCCCAGAAATGCTCTGCCACAGCAGACCTCGCATAATTAGCAGTCTTAATAGCGGTCATGTGCTCCCCCAGACGGTCCTTTAAACGCAATACTAACCCGTATCTATATACTAAATACTAAATAGCCGCAATACTAACCCGTATCTCATCAGCTTGGGTCACAGGCAGTTTGTTGATGGCTTTTTCCACTCCCATAGCTCTCTACAATGGGAGGCCTAGCAGGTACTAAACTACTTTAGTACCTGCTAGGCTTCCCATTGTATGATCTCGTTTGACATTGTATCTCTGTTCACATGTATCCACATTGGACATGGGGTGCATTGTGTAAGGTTGGCCTTGGAGCAGGATGATAACTTAAGTGCTAGATGTTTACTAAGTATTTTAGTATTTTAGTACAATGATATTTGTAAAGGTGTTGAGTTTTGCCTCGCTAGCACTACCATGATCTTTCAAAAAGTTATGTACAAGCAGGTCCATGGCACTGCCATGGGTTTCCCCATTAGTGCCATTGTGGCCAATTTGGCAATGGAGGAACTGGAAACTAGGATGTTTCATCAGTTGGATTTCCCCATGCACGAGTGGAGGAGATACATTCGATGTGGACGATACATTCACCATTTTAAAAAAGGGGAAGGAAGATGAGGTGCTCAGTTTACTTTTACTTAACAGCTTCTCTCCATTTATACAATTCACCTCGGAGGTGGAAAAAGCTGGGTCCCTCCCATTTCTGGATGTCCTGGTTAGCAGAGATGGGTCTAGAATTAAGACAACGATCTATAGAAAGCCTATGTGCCGTGGCCAGTACATTACAGCTCGGCACAGGCTTATCATCATAAGAATAGTGTAGCCAGGGCGTTGTTGAATAGGGTGGGGACCCACTGTAGTGCCCCCCGAGGATAAGGAAATGGAAATTTGTAGAATCACGGCAGACCTCAGGAAGTGTGGGTACCCCCAGAGGGTCTTGGACAAATATATTTATAGGGCAGAGTCCAATCGTAGCGAGTCGCCTGCCCCTGTGGCTACCGCATACATTCCTTACTATCCAGGCCTTTCAGAACGCATTGTACGGGCACTGTGGGAGTGTCAGACCCGCTGTGTGCAGCTTCTGGGACGGAGGTTGCACACAGTGGTGTCTCAAGTTAAAGATCCCATAGCCCAGGACTATACTAGTAGTGTGGTCTATGAGATTAAGTGCCTGGATTGTGAGGAATGTTATGTGGGGGAGACGTTTAAAGGACCGTCTGGGGGAGCCCATGACCGCTATTAAGACTGCTAATTATGTGAGGTCTGCTGTGGCAGAGCATTTCTGGGAGAAGCAGCATCGGATCTCCCCTGAAGACGTGGTCATTACAGACCGTGCCCATGGATTTTGGAAACGCAAGTGGCTCGAGAGCTTGCAAATCGGTTCATCCAGTTGTAATACTATTAACAGGGATAGGGAGACATGTTTACACCCCCTGTTTGAGGTGGTTGTCCTCAGATGGGATGACCGGTTCTGTTTGAGACGCTCCCGAGCCACTTCCGTTTCCGATGCGCGCGTGGGGAGTGCCAACCATGTGTCTGATGGACCACATGCATGAGTGCCAACCATGTGTCTGATGGACCACATGCATGAGTGCCATGGGTCTGCTAATTAAGGATGTGTCATTGCAGTAATAGTATACTGTTGAAGAAGGAGACGGCAGTCTCCGAAAGCTTCAGGTTTTATCGCTTTTAATCCAGTTTATTTTAGATAATTTTATTGCTTCGGTATATTTTTAACTATATTTTTAACGTTTTATCATAATTTACTGTAATATTTCCGATAGTGTATCACATTATTTTTATAGTAAAAAAATTTTTTTTTTATTCCTTGGCTGGTGTTTGTCTTTAATTATTGCAGTATGGAATTTCCCAGCTCCATAGGCCTGTTTGAAGATATAATTGATAAATACCAAAAACAACAATGGGCCCAACATTGAACCCTGGGGGACTCCACTAATAACATTAGTCCATGAAGAGCAGTGTCCACTGATAACCACTCTCTGTCTTCTCCCACTCAACTATCCTTTTATCCATTGCAGCAACTTGCTCTTAATTCCATACTGCTCCAATTTGTACAGTAGTCTTCCTTGTACCACAGTATCAAAAGCTTTCCTAAAATCCAAGTATATGATATCAAAATTATTCTTTGTATCCAGTTCCTTTGACCACATCATAGTATCCATCAAATTTGTCAGACAAGACTTCCCTTAACAAACCCATGCTGTGTCTGAACTATGATTGCAGTCTTGTCTAGATGATCCTGCATCGCTTCCTTAACCAGTGATTCCATTATTTTCCCTGGAACAGGTTAGACTAACAGGCCTGTAATTACCAGTGTCACCCTTTGAACCCCCCCCCTTTGTGAATTGGGGTCCCATTTGCACATCTCCAGTCCATGGAAGCTTTCAAAATTATGGCTAAGGGTTTGCTTACTTTCTTTGCTTCCTCTAATATAACTGGATAGATCCCATCAACCCCAGGTGCCTTCCTTATGTTTTTCTTCAACAATTTCTCCTCCACTTTGCTCTCAGTTATTACAAAATCACTTAGCTCCCTTTTAGAGTTTGATAAACTTCTGTCATTCCCCTTGAATAACTCCTCATGTGTGAATGTAGATGCAAAATACTCACACAATTTATCAGCTACCTCAGCATGATAATCAATAGTCAAACCATCTATGTTAAATGGGCCAATCTGATTCATCCTTTCCTTCTAGAGTTTACATAAGTAAAGAACTCTTTGCTAGTTTTCTTTGCCAAAGATTTCTCATAATCTGCCCTCGCCTGCCTAACCTCCTTTGTTACTTGATTACAGACTAGTATATCTGCTATCGGTTTCTGTGTCACCTGATAATTTATATGCCTCCTATGCATTTCTCTTCTCTGCCATGAGCCTCATTAATTCATCTGACATCCATTTAGGTTTGTTTGTTTGTTATTTGGTTTTTAGGAGCATTAGCAACTAAGGCCATATTGCTCCGGGAATATGCGGTAGTCATTCCCTGACCTTTCCGCATCCTCCGTATTTGGTGGTGACGGGCTCGAACCCCGGTCTAATCAAGAAGCGTGTGCTACGCACTGCTGCTCCTTCCCACCTGGCTACGGAGGCGCCCAAATCCATTTAGGCCTAAACCTTGAACAGTATTTTTTAGTTGGCACGAAAAGCCTAGTAGCTTCCAAGATTAAGTCCCTGAAAGCTTCCCATTTAGAATTCACCATCGGTAACATCATCATTTGATCCCACTGTATAGGATTTAAAAACTCTGAGACCACTGCAGTCCAAAAATTCTAATGGCCTATGTGAGGTATTATAGCCAAAGACAAAAATGTATTGCTAAGGAGTTTTTATTTGTCAGGTATATGAAAGTTGATGGAAAAAAGTGAGACAGTTTTACAATGTTTGGAAGAGTACTTTAAGAACAATGTTTTCCTCAGCAATATGCCACTGCAGTGGCCACCAATGGTGCACCAGCAATGGCCATTACAGAGGATTTGACGCCCTTCTCAAAGAAAACATTCCGAAAGTAAGTACTGTTCATTGTGTGTTACAGAGACACCATCTTGTAGCAAACTCAGTGGCAAGCTGCACGATGCTCTAAAAGTGTGTATCAATCAATTAATAAAATTGAAGCACATCCACCTAATTTGCATCTGTTTGCCATGTTATGTGAAAAAAATGATGAAACGTTCAACCAGTTACTTTTGCATACCGAAGTAGGGTGGCTGTCAAGATGTGATAGTTTGCAAAGACTCATCGATTTGTATGACTCAATTGTGGATCTTATTACGAGCAGAGACTGATCACTATGTGATGAGTTGAAAAAGTGCAAGAACCATCTATTCTATTTGGCCAACCTGTATTAAAATTTAATGAAGTACAGAAGGCCTATATAGATGTTCATTGGAATGCAGAAATTTTCAGTATTTCTCAAACTTAAAACAATTGGAAAGAGGAGGTAAAAAACTTTCAGATCAAAACTGGAGCTGAACTAGGTTACTTAAACAATGAATTCATTGATATGTATGTAAACATAGAAGTTAAATCTTTATTTAATAATAAAAGTATCAGCAATTTTGGAAGAATATAAACATTACAACAAAATATCCCAAACTTTTGCAGTCATTGAGCCATTTTTACTCACGATTCTGAGCACTTACATGGTCGAAGCCAGTTTTAGTCACATAAATGGCATTTTAACAAAAGAGAGAGTTGGTTCAACTAAACTTGGAAGAGCGTGGTGAGT
This sequence comes from Mastigoproctus giganteus, assembly GCF_048544385.1. Taxonomy (NCBI): domain Eukaryota; kingdom Metazoa; phylum Arthropoda; class Arachnida; order Uropygi; family Thelyphonidae; genus Mastigoproctus; species Mastigoproctus giganteus. The sequence goes on along the minus strand of NC_143584.1, from coordinate 93,084,075 downwards.
TAAGATTAAAACTCACAAACCTCAAACCCAATATTAAAGAGCTTATTAAAACTCAACCACATCCTTTGCATTAATGATGTTCAATATAATATGTAAAATTTAATAAATAAATTTATTTATTTTTAATGTTTTATTTTTACAGAGGAATTAAAAAAAAAGGAATTTATTTAAAAAAAAAATGGTGTTCAGAAAAAAAACACACTTCAAAAGTAAATCTTTAAATTAAAATAAGTAAAAAATATTTTTACTAATAATATTATTTTAAAATTTTAATTTTTTTAATTTTTAATTTTAATTAAAATTTAAAAAATATTATAAGTAAAAATATAATTAATTTTAAATGATATATACATCACATCACAGCCCATTTAGAGCTTGTTTAAATGTTTCCCACATTTTTTGATATAAATAAAGAAACATATCCTCTTCACCGTGATTAAACTCAGAAACAATCTTTAAAATATTGTTATTATTTTTTTATTAAATGGTTGGGGTCGTAGTATCAAGGATTTCATTAAGGGGTCGCAACTCCAAAAAGTTTGGGGACCCCTGTGCTAGCTGAAGATAAATTGCAACCATCCTTCATGAATTTGAGCCATCTCATTCTTTATATATGCAGTTTGAGCAAGAGAAAGGAATCCATTGGCATTGTGCTTACTCAATTCATACTGAGACTTAGTAAGATCACCTTGGAGGTGACTAGTTTCCAGATGTTGCAATTTGCAGAACTGAAGCTTTTCTGGTAAGAGCACCTGTTCTAGCAGAAACACAAATGAGACTTCCAATTTGTATGTAGTACCGAAGCCTTATACAATGGGATGATTACTTCCTCATAATTACTTGCATATCACTGATAAAACTCCACAGGCTCTTCTGCGAGCCTGTCTGCACTGCTCAGAGAATTTCATATCTGACTACACAATATCCCCCCCCCCCAAAGGATTTTTTCATTTTCCACTACCCTGAGTAGTTCACACACAAGTTGGTACATTAATCCGGGACTGCTACTACCCATACGAAGTACCTTGCATTTGGCAATATTAAAATTCAGATGCCACTTCTCAACCCATCTGCCTAATTATCTAGATCAGGTAGCATCATCATCAGCCATTTTCAATCCACTGCAGAATGAAGGCCTCTCCAGCAACTTTCCAGTTCCTTCTGTTTTGAGCACTGGCCATCCATTTACTACTCAAAAACTCATGAATTTCATCTCTCCATCTCCGCCTTTGTCTTCCAGGTTTTCTTCTAGCTCCTCTTGGGTACCATTCTGTTATTTTCTTAGTCCATCTGTCATCATGTCTTCGAGCTATGTGTCCTGCCCAAGACCATTTTAGTTCTTTAGTTTTGATAAGAATGTCCTTTACTTGAGTTTGCTGCCTAATCCATGTGTTTCTCTTCTTATCTAACATTCTAATTCCCAATATAATTCGTTCCATTCTTCGCTGTGTAGTTCTTAGCTTCTCTTCCATTCTTTTGGTGAGTGCCCAAGTTTCACTTCCATAAGTCATGGTGGGGAGTATACATTGATTCATTATTTTACGTTTCAGACAAACTGGGATATTGCTCTTCAGTATGTGACTATATTTCCTGAATGCTATCCATCCAAAATTTATTCTTCTCTTGACTTCCAGCCATTTATCATTATTACAGCTAATAACTTGTCCCAGATAAGTATATGACTCCACCTTTTCAATTACTGCTCCTTCAATCATTATTTCCCTTTCCGTGGCATACTTGTTCATCATTACTTTTGTTTTAGCCATATTCATCTTTAGTCCAAAATCCTTACTAACTCTGCATAACTGATTAAGATTTTCCTCTAATTCTTTGGGATCGTGGCTTATGACCACAATGTCATCTGCAAATCGTAAATGGTTTAGGTACTCTCCGTTCACATTGACTCCTTTCTGCGACCAGTCTAATCTTCTGAAAGCTTCCTCAAGGGCAGCAGTAAACAGCTTCGGAGATATTGTGTCTCCTTGTCGAACTCCTTTCTCGATTTTAAATTTGCTACTGTCTTTGTCTAGTCTAATAAAGGATGTAGCGATGTAGCACTCTCATATATTTTCTTCAAAATCATAATATATGGAGTATCTATGCCTTGTCTTTCCAGTGCCCGAAACAGTGCCTTATGCTGTATGGAGTCAAATGCCTTTTCATAATCCACAAATGCCAGGCATAATGGTGTTTTATATTCATTTACTTTCTCCATTAGCTGTGATATTACGTGAAGGTGATCCATAGTTGAGAATCCTGTCCTAAAGCCAGCTTGCTCTTTCGGTTGATTCTCATCAAGTATTCTTTCTAATCTGTTAGTAATGACCCGTGTGAACAACTTGTAGATATGGGATAACAAGCTAATTGGTCTATAATTTCCAATTTCTGATTTATCTCCTTTCTTATGCAGCAAAACTATGATTGCATTATTCCACTGCTTAGGCATCACACCTTTTCTAATGCACTTTGTGAAGAGCCTTGCCAGTTTTTGTGTTATGTCTCTTCCTCCCAATTTTAACAACTCTACAGTAACTTCATCTTCCCCCGGGGATCTATAAACCTAGGCATTTAGCATCACATGCATTCATCAATATCATTAATAAACACCGAAAACAACAATGGGTCAGAAGTGAACAATGGACAACTCTACTAATAACATTTGTAAAAAAAAAGAGCAATGCCCATTTTTAACTCCCACTCTGTCACGTCTCTGCTCACTGTCAAAAACTGTCTTCCCTCACTCAACTATCCGTTTATCCATAGTAGTAACTTGCCCTTAATGCCACACTGCTCCAATTTGCACAGCAATCTGATATGCAACAGTATCAATAGCTTTTCTGAAATCTAAGTATGTGATGTCAAAATATTTTTTTGCATCCAGTTCCTTTGTCTGTGTGTCATAGTATCCAATTTCATTGTTCAGACAAGTCTGCCCCTTAAGAAATTCATGCTCTGACTGCAATATAACTGCATTCTGTCTAGATGGTTGTGCATTATTTCCTTAACAAGTGATTCCATTATTTTCCCTGCAACAGAAGTCAAGCTAACAGGTCTGTAATTACCCTTGATGGGTATCGGCAAGATACCTGAAACATCACACTACTGTATATATTAGTTTAGGCTATGCTTAATAAAATATATATTAAAAACTTCAAGTGGTAAAAGAGTGGTTAATTATACATATTAATAATTCTTAATGGATAACAATCATGTAACATCCTTCCCCAACTACATTAGAACTTTGAGGTTAACCCGTACTCCATACTTGCCCAACCTTGCACCTAGTGACTTTTAGTTGTTCCCAACAATGACGGATGCTCATTGTGGCAGAAGATTTCCTAGCTGATAAGCAGCTGCTTCTACCATTTATCAGTGGGCTGAATTCCAAAGAGATTTTCCAGGGCCTACACAGCTTGGAAGAACAGGGATAAAAAATTTGTGCAGCTTCTAGGAGACTATGTTGAAAAGGGAGGCAAGTGTCATCTCAATATCTTGTATACTTTGAGAAATAAATTTGAAGAACTTATAACTTGAATGCACCTTGTACATTGGTATTAATGTGACATACTGTTACAGCTGCAGATTCAAATATTGTTTTCTTTGCTTTTGTGCATACAAATTATATAAAAAATATTGTAGGCCTGCTCCCCCAGCCCATCACAACTGATCAGGGCCTGTTGATAACGGTGAAAATGAAAAAAAGTGATAATGAGGCAAGCTCGAGTACTGTTCTGTATCAAGATACAGCATGTGTTAGTATTTTTGGTTTTGGATGGGTAAGTGATATGATCAAGAAAACAGTGCTCTATTTGCCTCCCTCTTTCCCATCAAAGAGTGAATGAGCAAGAATTCCAAATAAAAATGATCAACAGCAAATTTAAATACATTTGAAATTTTGATGTCAATCACAATAAATAATTGAGGGCATTCACCAGATGCACGGATGTTAATTATATTTATATACAGCTGAAAAGAGATTAAACTACAAGAAACACAATGTACTTACCTCTTGGCCTGCTGGGAAGGTCAATAGGTACAGTAATTCTTCTAATAAGGTATTCAGATCTTAGACCAAATAATCCAATATCACGTCTCCTTAAAAGCTCTGTAGTCTGAACTTCAGTTTCGGTAGTGATGGTGTTAGTACCACTTGGAGGAGGCTTAGCTTGAAGATCATCCCATCTTAAGCAAGCCCATAAGATGCGCAGTTGTAATGCTGCTTCATGGAGAGTGGTCAAGGTCTGATTTCGGAACCTCCAGCAAGTTTTGAATAGTGGTCGAGGACTAGTACCATAAGACCAAACATAGGGATTCATTTTGGCAGCATAACTGAAACCAGGTATCTCTTTGTGTCCTGATCTTCGTGCCAATTTTCGCAAATCATGTAATGGCAAGGCTAGTATGCTTTTCTTTTTACTTGGTGTCATAAAACGACAACACGGAGGAAGTGCACCTTTGGCTAGCTTTTTCTTTTTCACAAATTTTGTAATTTTAGCAAGATATACTTTTCCTGATGTATTGCCATCATGAGTCAATGCTGAACTAAGAAGGGACATTTGAAAAGCACTTTTGGATGCTGGTGCTCCCTTTATTGATTCATTTGTTTTAAATACAGAATGGTCAATATCAGTTTCAGTAGAAATTTTGGTCTTTGCAACTGTCAGCTCCAAGTCTTTTGGATTCTGAGAGGCAGTTGTTTTTTCAATAGCTGCACCAGAAAGAATTTTCACAGTCTTTTCCACATTAGCTCCACTTGAAGTTTGGCTGGTTGATGTAACTACTGTGGTGGTGGTAGTTGTACTCTGTTTCAGTGTTGTAGTTTCCGTATGTGATGTTAGCCCGGTTTTATTATTAACTTTAATATTTGCTATACAGTCCTGACTATTTAATGTTCCTAAAGTTTTATCTTGCTGAGAAAGTATTGGCTGAAGTGGTGGTGGTGAAGACATCCTTCCCTTATTTTCAGCATTTAATACAGTCTGAATGGCTGTAACTTGATTTCGTACTGATCCATTTGATGGCACATTTGTCTGAGCGAGTTTCAATTTTCCACCATTTTCATTAGCCTTTACATAATCCCCATCAAAAGATTTCATTCCAGGTAATTTTGAAACAATATTGGTCTTAGCTCTACATACTGGCGAGTAACAAACACAATTCAGAATGGTTTTGCTCATAGTTTCTGATGCTTTACAAGAAGGAGAATAGCAGCCTCTAGATGCTTTAGGTATATATATCAGGGATTGTTTTTTCAATTTCAGTTTATCTTCTGGTTCAAGACATATATCCCCATTGGGTAACCCTTTGGAGATTTCACATTTAAGCAACTCTTTACTCCCTAACTTTGAAGCTAGAGCTCTAGATATCTCTGCAGCAGAAGCTCCTTTCTTGACTAAAACCTTCACACTTGACTGTCCTCCAAGTCCAGCTTTAACTTCAATCTTTAATACTCCACTTGGAATCTTTTTATTAGTTTCCTGATCCTCTAATTTTGCTTCCTTCTCAGCAGAGGTTTCAAGAAGCTTCAGTTTCAATCTTCTTTCTAGAAACCCATCAATTTTACAAGGCCTTGCTATCCTTGGATAGATTTTGCGAACTTCTGATGAAAGTGATTCAGAAACATTTACTAGCTCAATATTGGTATCTGGACATAGGGTAAATGTACTAAAGACATCACTTTTCAAAATCAAGTCTTTGTCCTCAAACTTATCATGTTGCAATTTAGTAGGAGAATTACATTTATCAAAATGATCTATTTCAAGTGGTTCAGTTTTAATCTGAACACCACTGTGTAAAGCATTTGTATTCTTTTCTTCATTTTCTTCAGGTGTCTTTAAACGAGCTTTGCTATGTCCTTCAGTTTTTGGCACGTGATTTTCATTCTCGCTATCATCTTTTATTTCATCGGGATATTTAAAAAATTTATTGTCCTTCATATTACTGGTTTCTTTGGACAGTTCCAATTTCTGTTTAATAAAAGTATGTACATCTACTACCTTTGAATTTTGATCCCCTTTTAACCTCACAGTCACTTTATGTGGACCCCCACGAAGACCCATGGAATTACTTGGAGTAATGGAAGAACGCCAAGTGCAACTGACCCACATCCATCCACCTTGTCCAGTAATTCGATATTCTTCTCCTCTTTGTTTCCAAACCTATAAATATAAATATATATATATATATATATATATCTCTGTCTATAAGTATTTTGTATTTTGGATATTGTATAGGCACGTACACAATCGAAAAACATGCAGAATGACTATACTTCAAAATAAACAACATACCACTATAAACAAAACAAGAATTTAGTTTATTCTACTATACAAACTCTGAAACTCTGATAACTAACTGATGTTCCAAAACCAACATGTGAAATCCAGGGCATTTCTGAATTCACCAGCCATAAAAATATAGAGGAAGAATTGTTCATAAATTCTCTCACTGTGGAAAAATATATGAACAATTCTCACTGATGCCTTTCACCCCCATCCCCATTCAATAATGTTTCCTCATATTTAACTACTTCAGAAATATTGAAAGTGTGCAATACTGACACAAATTATTAAAGTGGAGACTGTTCTGCATGGGAGGGCTATATCATTAATGTATTTTATACTATTAGAGAAGAATAAGAAAAATTTCTCGTGTAATGCCCTAAATTTCCTATACAGAGAAATCTCCACTTTCACAAGTTGCCTAAATTTAGGTATGTCCTAAATTTCCTATACAGAGAACTCTCCACTTTCACAAGTTGCTTGGCAATGCAATAAGAGGTTGCATACACAAAAAGTGGACATCTCTGCTTTGTATTTCTATAGCACATAAGCAAGGTAGTAAACATTACTCAGCATTCCAACTCTGTAAGAGTCTATGCAATTTAATTTTTAATTCAGTGTTAAATCCATATTTTGAAAAAAGGCTGTAAAACATATATGGAAGCACTTTTCTTTAAAAGAAAAACTTGAAATCTTGAGTGAAGTGAAGATGGGCAAAAATCAAGTGGGCATTGCAAAATCTATTTTATGAACAAACTTTAGGGTGAAAATATTAAACTTGGCAAAAGAGTACACTACTTCCCAAAAGCAAAGCAAAACAACTATGGTTCTACAACTTCGATGGAAGCAACATGTGGAACCCAGGCAAAATGATATAACAAAAAAAAAGTAAATAAATAAAATAAATGAAAATAATAAAAATATAAAATTTACAAAATTATGGCTAGGACTAGATGGAAAAGCATATGACCAAGAGCAGTGAGGATGCCTCAGCTCAGGATGGCATTTCCAAAGACGGTTCTCACATAAATCAAGGCTTTATATTGTATACCCTGTGCACATGTGGTATGTAAGCAGTCTGACTGTAGCTGAACATAATGCCATAGGAGATACCTTTGTGTGTATGCTAGGTGCACAGCAAGAGTGAAGACATTCAGCAGAAATTTAGCATTTCGGTGGACAAATTTGAGTGCTTAAAGAAAAAGGTCAATGCCCTGAGAGAAATTAAAGCAAGCACTCTGCTGTCCGCCTTAATTAGCATTAGCATTAGTAGAGGCATTTGATGCCAGAAAGCAAGCTTATGCAGCATCAGCCAAAAAAAAAAAAAACCCACTTCCACTTCACCCCTCTGTTCGTTCAAAATACCTGTCCAGCTGAGCCTTAAACTTATTTAGGCTATCAACCTCCACGACAAGGGATGGAAGTCTGTTCCACTAACCAACCACCCGCTGGCTAAAGGCAAATTTCCGCACGTCTATCCTACATCTGTCTTTCCTCAATTTGAATTTATGCCCTCTCGGGTGATTATTCTGAGCTAGAGGAAGAATCCCATCAGCATTGAGCATGCTCAAACCATTTAAGGCTTTATACACCTCTATCAGATCACCTCGCTGGTGCCTAGTCTCCAGACACTGTAATTTGCAAAACTTAAGCCTTTCTTCATAAGAGCACCCCTTTGTTCCATTCACTAATCTTGTTGCCCTTCTCTGTACTCGTTCCAGCAGCTCTACATCCTTCTTGAAATGAGGCCTCCAGACCTGTATACAGTACTCTAGGTGTGGCCTGACCATTGCCTTATACAAGGGAATAATCACCTCCTTATCCCTTCTGGAAAAATTCCTGTATATCATTGACAATACTCCATGAGCTACTCTTGCAGCCCGTCTGCACTGCTCAGAGAACTTCATATCTGCCTGCACAACCACCCCCAAGTCCCTTTCATTCTCTACCACTGTCAGTGTAGTACCACAGAGTTGATACGTTGCTCTGGGGTTGCTGTTTCCCATATGTAGTACTTTACATTTGTCAATGTTAAACTTCATTTGCCACCTCTCAGCCCATCTGCTCAACCTTTCCAGATCCTGTTGCAGCAGCATAGTGTCAGTAGTGTCCTTGACAACCCTGCCAACCTTTGTATCGTCTGCAAACTTGGACATTAAGCTTGATATACCATCATCAATATCATTTATAAATACAGAAAACAATAATGGACCCAACACTGAGCCCTGAGGGACTCCACTAATAACATTAGTCCACGATGAGCAGTGTCCATTGATTACCACTCTCTGTCTTCTCCTCCTCAACCACCCCTTTATCCATAGCAGCAATTTGCCTCCAATGTCACACTGCTCCAATTTGTGTAGCAGTCTTCCACGTGCAACAGTATCAAAAGCCTTTCTAAGATCCAAGTATATAATATCAAAGCTATTCCCTGCATCCAGTTGCAGCCTACCCATATTCATCTGGCTGCATGGAGGGGCCATAAGCAGGATGCACTGGTGCCACAAGTTACTAGATATAGGTAACTATTACCGCCAAATATTTTTAGTGATGCTATTGTCAAGAAAGAAGGGAGTATTTTATCTAATACGGATAGGTAAATTAGGAAAAAGTTATATCTGCAAGGGGTAGTGATATTGTATAACAATTATCATCTTTTAAGGGCACAAAGGGTGCTATTGTATACGTTGGTAATATTAAGTATAGTATTAAAGCTTTACGCCTGAAGATATGGCAGGGGGGGGAGAGAGAGAGAAAGAGAGATTGTGATGAAAGCGTTGTCAATCAATTTTGTCCTGGAGAGAATGTGCAGGGCTCGGAAGGGTAGAATTTTTTCCAGCATGGTCAGTGCTTGCAACAGACAAGACTGTTCTTTAAAAGATGGAATACATCTGAATATTGAGTAAGGGATACAAGAATATCTAGAGGCAATGTTAAGAGGATTGAAAAACTCTTAGTTTGGGTGGGGGGGGGGGAGTTGCATAGACTAGAACTTAACTAGTACTAGTGATTAGTACTACTCAGTTATTAGTCTTAAGTAGAGGTAAAATTAATTCTTGCTTTTCTTCTTTATTCACCATATTCAAATCATCCTTAAAGATGATTTGAATATGGTGATTACCATGAATACAGAAAAGACAGAAAAGATAGGAGGGGAGGGGTGCTTTAGAAGCATACAAACCCTAAAATAATAGAACCTTAAACACAGATGGTTGCCAAAGTCATATTGAGTCAGTCGAGTAACACAAACAAAAATGAGAGTTGGAGTTTGTTACAGGCCAAATAACTGTGATGAGTATAATAGAAAACTATACATACAAACAGAGTGGACCAGCAAATCTGAATGCCTTATCATGAGGGATTTTAACTTTCCAGACATTAAATGGAACTCATGGGTGGCAAAGTAGCAAAGTATTTCTTGATTTATGGGATGACTGCTTTCTGCATGTATGTTAGAGAGGCAACAAGGAAAAGCAATGTCCCTGATCTGATTATTAGCAATGATCATTGCATATTAATACGGGATTTATTCAAAAAAAATATATATATAATATAATAAAATAACAAAGGTTAAGGGTAAAGGAAAGGGATTTTGATTTTGCAAAGATAATGATAAACAGCTCAGATATTTATAAAACTTTTTTCAGTGAGACCAACTGATGTCAAAAAAAATGTAAATGCCAAATGGGAAGTGTTAGTGTGGTAAATTTAGAGATCATAAAGCTTTTATAATGATTAAAAGATATTGTTCAAGATTTAGACCAAAATGAATGTCGGATGAACTTAACAGCAGAGTAAAAAACAAGCATGGGACAATTTTAAATTTTCAAGGGGTATAGAGTCCTTCGAACAAATTAGTTACTTCTAAAAATAAGTATATAAACTTCTGTAATAAAATCATTTAACTCCAAGTTACTTGGGAGGGGTTGAAGGTCCACTGGCTATGAATGGTGTGACTATTGATAATCCTTTACAAAATTCTGACAAATAAATATTTTGCATCTATACTCACACAAGAAACAGCTTTAACAAATGAAGTTAGCAGAAGTCTATCAAATACTGACTTGCAGTTAAATGATTTTATAATAACAGAAAGTTAGGTTGTATAGAAGCTGCTGCAGCTAAAAGTGAAAAAAGCAGCAGAGGGCAGATGGAATCTATCCAATTATATTAAGAGAAGTTTGGCCATAATAACGAGAGCATCCTTAGAACCATAAGGTACCTGTAGATTGGAGATGTACAAATGTATTCCCTATTCACAAGGATGGTTCAAAAGTTGAAGTGAAAGTTGAAGTAACTACTGACCTTTCAGTTAACTTTTGTGCCAGTGAAAATAACTGAATCATTAAAGAAGTAATGCAAGAACATCATGACATGGGTGGAGTCATAAGACAATTACAGCATGGGTTTGTTAAAGAGAGATAATGCACAAATCTGATTGGCTATTATGAGGTTATTACTATCATAGGAATTGAATATAAAGAATAATTTTGATATCATCTATTCAGATTTCAGTAATGCCTTTGATACTTTACCACACATGACTGTTGGATATTAGAGAAAAGGCCTTGGGCATCAGGATTAGACAATAATAATATACTGCTTCCACTGACTTGACAAGTTTATTAAAACAATGGACTAATTGCTTGAAAACTTCTTGTCATATAAATCATTTTGTTATTTTACATTTTAACATCCATGTAATTAGTCTGTTGTTTTATTAAATGTCACGTCAGTGGAAGCAGTATATTATTAATACTGTTGGATAAACTGAGCAATGTGGGATACTAATGTGGATAAAGAGTTGAAGTGATAGAAGTAAAAGAAGGTTATAATGGTCACTGCTTTTCATGGACTAATGTGATGAGTGGAGTTCTACAGGGATCACAGACATTAATTGGGCACATATACTTTTAGAATCAGGGGAAGTACCCTGATTCTAAAAATGTTAAAGTTTGGCCCCGCTTACTATTAACATAGTAGGGATATTGGAAACATGGTACTACTCAAAAATCAGCAATGTCGAATTTGAATACATAGAGTATTACATACATACAATATTCAAATATGGTTAAGAAGTACACAGACTCTAAGGTAGTGCACCCATATGATATGAGAGGTCAGTGCAATGTTGAGTTGGTTTGTTGTGACATGAGCACTTGGAAACCTAAACTGAGAGTAGGAGAGTGCTATAGGTCTAATAACTGCAAAGAGTACAACGAACAACTATACAGACAAATAGAGTGGGTAGTAAATCTGATTGTCTTATAATGGGGGATTTTAACTTTACAGATATTGATTAGAACTCAAGGGCTGGTAACTCACACAGTAACAGAAATTTGCTGGATTGACTGAAAAACGGTTTTCTGGTTTTGGTTTTTTTTAAGGAGCATTAGCAACTAAGGCTATATTGCTCCGGGATATGCGGTGATCATTCCCTGACCTCTCTGCATCCATCATATTTGGTGGTGATGGCTCGAACCCCAGTCTAATCAAGAAGTGTGTGCTATGCACTGCTGCTCCTTCCCACCTGGCTACGGAGGTGCCACGGTTTTCTGTAGTAGTAGCAGGTCAGAGAGGTAACAAGAGAAAGCAATACTCTTGATCTAATTATAAGCAGGGACTCATTATGCATTAAAAATATCCAGGTAAAGGAACCACTATGTGGTAAGGAACATAATAATGTTGATGTGGAATATATTTAAAGGTATAAATACTGTCAAGGGGAAGGGATTTTGCTCTTGTAAAGGCAACTACAGTGGGCTTAGACAATATTTAAATTCCTTTCAGTGGAACCATGTGATGATGTAGCCAACTGAAAATTCTATATTGGAAGCATTCAGGGAAGTAATCACAGAAGCTACTAAGCTTTTTATCCCAAGTAACAGATACAGTTCAAGCTTTAGATGTAAATGGACGATGGCTGAACTGCTGGGACTAGTGGCAGAGAAGAAAAATGCATGGGATAATTATAAATTGGCAGGGAGACATGGAAGAATTCCACACCAAATACAATCTAGTCAATCAAGTAAATTCAAGTCACTAAGGCAGAATATGAGAAGTCCTTGGCTAAGAATGCAAAGAAAAGTAGCAAAGAATTCTTTGCTAATGTTAACACTAGAAGAACAGGGATGAACATTGGCCCACTATATATGAATGGCATACAATTTACAATCCTGATCAGATGGTTGCTGAAGAACTTAATATTTTGTATCTGCATTCATGCATGAAGAAGTCTGTAGGGAAGAGAATACAAGAAGTACTCCAAGTTATAACTGGGAGCAATGTTATAACTGAGAAGAAATTGCTGAAGCTAAAAATAAATAAGGCAATTAGGGCTGATGGCATCTCTCCAGTTAAATTAAAAGAAGCAGCAAAAGAGATAGGCAAACTTTGGACATAATTATGAGGTCATCCTTGAACTCAGAGGAGGGTCCTATAGAATGAGGATGTGCAAAGCTGTCTCCTGTTGATAAAGGGGAACCAAAGGGTGATATCGGAAATTATACACATGTAAGCTTCACTTGTGCTCCAGGGAAAATAATGGAGTCAGTGGTTAAAAAAGTCTTGCAGGATCCTCTTAACAGCAATGGAATTGTTGTCAATCACGGCATGGGGGTTTGTTAAAGGTGTGGGATCCTGTCTGCCCAGTCTGATTGGCTACTATGGTGCAATAACAAAGGAACTGAATGCAGATAATAATTTTGACATTAAATATTTAGATTTCAGTAAAACTTTTATTATTATTATTATTATTAGCCATATGGTGCAAGGAAGCCTGAGGCTTATGCTGCACCAGCCAAAAAAAAATTCCCGAGTTACCCTGTGAGTGAGAGAGAGAGAGAGAGAGAGAGAGAGAGAGAGAGGTCAAAAGGAATCACCAAAAAAGAGAAAAATGATGATATCCAGCTCAGGACCCTGGGTGTGCCAAGCCCATACTCACCAGATGTGAGCCCCTGGGGGTTGTTCCACACATAAGACTGCTGTACAAATTGGAGGATGTGACATTACTGTTAAAAAAAAAAAACTGCCAAATTACTGTTATGGATAAAGAATAGTTGGCTGGTAGAAAACAGATGGGGTGGGCACTGCTCTTAATTCGACTAATTATATTAGTGGAATCCCTGAAGGTCAACTGCTGACTCCATACTGATTACAGTATTTGTTAACAATACTGATGACGGTTGATTGCTCGGCTGTTTTGGTTTTTATTAGTGCATAAGCAGCTAAGGCTATAATGTGCCAAAATCATATATTGAAAAAGCTTATTGTCTAAGTTTGCTGATATACAAAGGATGACAAGGTTAATAACAGGATGAAGGCATACTACTGCAGCAACATCTATATAAATTATAGCAGTGAACAGAAATGACAATTCAGGCTTAATATTGGTAAATTCAAGGTACTACATATGGGTAGCAGTAATAACAGAATAATATACCAATTAGGTGGTGGAGAATTAAAGAGACCAAACTGTAATTGTACAGTCTGACATGAGGTTCTCTGAGCTGTGCCCACAGGTGGCCAGAACAGCTTATGGAGTTTTGATCAACAATATACATAAACTATGGCAGCAGGGACAAAGAGGTAATATTCCACCATATAAAGCAATCGTTAGGTCAAATCTTCAGTATTGAATATTGATTTGGAAGCTGCATTTTAAGAAAGATGCATCTCTTGGAATGGGTGCAGAGGAGAAGAACCAGATTAATCAAGAACACAACATAGTACTATTACCACAAAAGAAACTTTAGTTCTGAAAATTGCAGTGCTTGAAAACAAGGCACTGCACTTTTAATAGGACCCAATCGAAGTGTTTTAGGCTATAAAAGGACTAAGTAAACTTAATGATGATATTCTTATTCTTTCTCAGATGACAATGCACACATAAATAACGCTGCAGTATAAATATGCAAAAATTTGCTTTAAAGCAGAGAGTATTAGTATTAGCCGCATGGTGCACAGAAGCAATAGCCTTTTACTGAAATGAATTCCTCCTGGATAGGCATCTATCCAGCTGAGCTTTGATTCCCCCCCCCACAAGCTATCAGCCTCAACCACCCATCAGGTAACTTTTCCAATAAGTTATAACTCATTGGTCCTTGAGGTTGTCACAGACATTCTCTCAGGTAAGCCAGACACGCTGTACTTGCTCCTGCGATTCTAAAATGCTGATGAAACTGATATTTGGGTGACACTCAAGTCAAGTGGACCCAATTTTGGCAAAGTCCAGGCAGTCTATGAGAACCAAATCCTCTGCTCGCACCTTCACGATGGTGGGACTGTTAATAATCTTGGGTATAACCCCCATGCACAAGCACACTGTGGGTGACCACCCAGGTGTGAACCAACATAAGCAGGGGTCGAGGAATGGTGCCCACGCCACATGGAAGAATGCCGCCTCTCTGTGTTACCAGGCAATACTAGGTGGTAGATGACTCTCATTAACCGGTGTAACCCCACCACTCTGCTTATTAGAGACTTGAAGTGGTGGAACCCATGTTTAGTCTCCAGAGCTAAGTTCCGGTCAACCCTTCCCCATCTTTTCCATCATGCAGGATGACTGATGACTTTTGAAGTTATGATTGACATCATGGCGAGATCCAATCTTCTTTACATTGAGGGTACATTGGGTGTATAATCTTGCTACCTCTACTCTGCCAGATAGTGACTGGAAGGAGTCCAAGTAGTGTGTATGCGGGGAGCATTGTCGAGGCCACATTATGTCAAGGATCTGGGTATATTCTTACCATGTGTACACCATATTCAAAAATTTCATTACTTCATACAGCATGCCCCACCCCTCACTTTTTTCTTACTATTGAATACACCATGAATTGTCAAACAAATAGACTAAGCTTATCTGCGAAAAGATCTAAACCTCCCAAACAATTCCTAGTTCATTTCACAAATATACATGGTCTCAATTCTAATCTCAACGATGTCCATTTCCACTTGCAGTCTGCCAAACCCAATGTACTTTTTCTGACAGAATCTCAGTTATCGGTTGATTCAACTACTGTTCATCTCAGTTGCCCAAAGAATCATTCGCTGTATGATTCCTTTCGCCTCAAAGGTGGTACTTGTGCATATGTCTGTTCCGATATTCCCTATCAGAGACTTGGTAATTTGGAATCTCCTCTTTCTATCTTCTCTGGCTTAAAATCTCTATACCTCATTATGTCAAATTCATCTGTTGTCTCTACCGTTCTCCCAACTCCACTAATCACTTGGAGCTCTTTGACTTCCTCTCTTTGCAACTTTACTTTCTCCAGTTCAACTTTCCTAACAATGTGGTGATTTTAACATTCACAACTCCAGCTGGCTTCCATTTTCTAGTCACACCGACCCAGCTGGCCGAGATGCTGAGGCTTTTGCAATTACTAATGACCTTGCACAGATTGTTCATTTATCTACAAGAATACCAGACAATCCTAACCATACAGCCAACACACTTGATCTTTTTCTCACAAACAACCCTTCTAAGTACACAGTCGAAGTGAGCGGTCCTTTAGGCACCTCAGATCACAACTTGGTGATTGTCTCTTCTCCAATGGAGCCTTTATCTCATGGCTATTCCCAATCTCGTGTTGTTTGGCATTAAAAGAATGCAAAATGGGATGACCTGCACGATTTCTTTTCTTCCTTTCCTTGGTCGGACTACAGTTTCAAAACTTGTGATGTCAACATTTGCTCAGATAGTATTAGTGAAACTATTCTTGTAGGAATGGAATCCTTTATCTCACACTCCACTTTAAAATCTCGTCCTTTATCTAAACCTTGGTTTACCAATAAATGTGCTAAGGCCGTTCAGGAGAAGAATGTTGCATATCGTAATTGGCTTGTTTCCAATTGTTCAGTTTCATTTTCTGCCTACACCAAAGCACGCAACAATTGTAAAGCAGTTATTAATCAGTCCAAACTAGAGTTTGAACAGGCTCAGAGTAGAAAACTTGCTTCTTGCCCTAATGGTAGCCAAGTATTCTGGTCTCTTGCGAAAGCTATTGGCCACAACTTTTACCCATCTCTGCTCCCACCTATGTCAAAACCAGATGGTTCTGTTGTCACTTTGGCCAAGGATAAAGCTGACCAGGTAGCATCCCATTTTTCTTCCAATTCATGTATTAATCATCTTGGTAAAACACCTCCCACCATTCCCAACATGCTACTTTCAATACCTCCTGTGGTCTTCCGTCAAAAGGATGTCAGAAGGATTTTGATGAATCTTGATGCTAAGAAAGCTCCAGGTCCTGATGGTATTTCTCCACTTGTTCTCAAAACCTGTGCTCCTGAACTTACTCCTATTCTTTGCCGCCTTTTTTCACTTTCTTATTCCAAAGGTGTTTTTCCTTCTCTGCCCTCCACTACATTCGTGGAGGGCAGAGTAGAAGAGTATACATTAGTATACTCTTCTACTGTATACATTAGTGGAGGGCAGAGTAGAAGTGAGTCCTTCACGCCAATAGCCACCGCATACATCCCCTACTATCCGGGTTTATCCGAACGTTTAGCTTGTATATTAAGGAATTACCAGATACGTTGTGTGCAACTCCCAGGCAGGAAGCTGCACACAATTGTGTCACAGGTCAAGGACCCTGTCTTAAATGAAAATATTATAAGTGGGGTCGTATATAGTATTAAATTCCCGGAGTGTGGGGAATGTTATGTGGGAGAAACAAAACGGCGTCTCAAAGATCGTCTGGGGGAGCACACAAATGCGATAAGAAATGCAGACTATGGTAAATCCGCTGTAGCTGAACATTTCTGGGAGAAGCAACATCAAATCTCCCCAGACGAAGCTGTCATCACCGATCGGGCGCATAGATTTTGGGACTGCAAGTGGCTCGAGAGCTTACGAATTAGTTCTACTGACAATAATATAAATAGAGATAGGGGCACACGCATTCATCCCCTCTTTGAGGCGGTAATCCTTGGAGGGGATGAACGTTTTTGCCTGAAACGCTCTCAAGCCACTTCCGGTTCCGACGGGAACAGTATACGTTTACGTGAGACGCACCGCGAACCTGCTGGTATGTAATGATGCACCGCAGAATAGAAGTACACTGTTGAGAAAGAAGGCAGAAGCCTTTGAAAGCTTCAGTTAGTATTTTAGCGCTTTTAACCTAGTATATTTTATTGTATTTTAAATTCGGTATTTGTACTTTGTATATTTATGGTATATCACAGTTGTCTTAATTTAAAATACTATCATCAGTAATATGGTATTTTGTTTTGTTTGTAAATAAATTTATTGTAAATATTAAAATTTTAAGAATTTGGTTTTTTGTCTTTCGTTTTTTACTTCAATGGTTGGTGAGAAACACGAAAAATTATAGTATTGTAAAATCCATTCAGAAGATGGCAGTTAGGTTAATTAATGACTCATCTCTAACAGTCTCTCCCCACTCGCTGTCTCATAGATGTAATGTGTCTGCTGCATGCCTTTTCTACAGATACTTCCATGGGCACTGTTTTTCTGAATTGGCTTCTATAATTCCTGCTCTCTCTTTCAAAGCAGTCCGAACCTGTACCGTTAGCAGCCAACATCCATTTATTGTCCGACTTCAAACTCACAGAACTAACTTTTCATCTTCCTTGTTTATTCATTCAACTGCCATTTTCTGGAACAACCTTCCTTCATATGTCTTTCCTGAAAATTACAGTCTACAGAAGTTCAAGTCTAATTTCAACACATATCTTCTCCCATCTTCTCAACCTCCAACCCAAGCATGGTACTTAAGTACTATACGTTCTAATACCGCTCGTGTTTGGGGTTTTCATAAAAAAAAAAAAAAGGCTCACTGGCTAAAAAAGAAAACTTCATGCAGTACAGTCTGTCCATCTACCATAATTGGAATTTATGAGCCTAGTTCTGAAATAATCTATAACAGTAAAAATCTCACTGTTGGTCATTCTACTTTCACTTATCAGAACCTTATATGCCTCAATCGTATCTCCTCAAAGGTGTCTAATGTCCAAATTCTGCAGCTCAAATATTTGAAGTCTTTCCTCATATGGACACCCCTTTTACCAATCTTACAAGGCACACAGCCCATGTTTTAACCCTTTCAAGAAGATTGTGTTCTTTTTTAGCTGTCGTCTCTATACCTGAACACAGTATTCCAAGTAGTCTTACAAATGCTTTATACTGGGGTATCTAAACAATATCTACACAAGCAAATGTTTGATAAATCATCGATAAAACACCATTTACCATTATTCTGAACGTCTGCAATGCTCAAAGACCTTCATGTCTGACCATATCGTAACTCCAATGTGACTTGAACTGTTTTTAGTTCAACCCCATATGTCAAAAGTATCAACAGTGGCAGATGATGCAGGAAAGCAAGCATACTGAGTATCCATCGTGTGTGTGTGTGGGGGGGGAGGAACTACCTAAATCATCCGACCATCCCCTCCAGGAATCTAAATAGTTCTTCACTGAATTTATTCAATCTACCCACTTCCACATCAATAGATGGAAGTTTGCTCCAAAAATCAACCACCTGTTGGCTGAAGCCAAACTTACACAAATCTGCAACCATCCTTTCTCAATTTGAATTTATACCCTCTCATGTGTATAGTCTCAACAAAAGGAAAGATGCCATCAACATTGAGCTCACTCAATTCATTAAAAGCTTTAAACACTTCAATCAGATTATCCCGCAGGTATCTAATCTCCAGAAGCTGCAATTTTAAGAAAGGAAGCCTTTCTTGGTAAGAGCACCCTTTTGTTCCCATCACCAATCTTGTGCCAGCAGATCTGCATCCTTGCTAAAATGAGGTCTCCAGTTATGTATATACTCAAGATGTGGCCTAACCATGGTCTTGTACAAAGGGATAATTACCTCCTTTTCCCTGCTAGTAAAGTTCCTGTACATCATTGACAACACCACACGAGCTGTCTTAGCAGACAGTTTGCACTGCTCAGAGAACTTCATATCTGAATGCACAATTACACCCTTTTTCATTTTCAACTAGCTGAGTTTAGTACCGCACAGTTGGTATGTTAATCAGGAATTACTGCTACTACACATATGCATTACTTTGTACATAGTAGGAGCAGCAGTAATGGCAAATGATGAACGAAAGCAAGCTTATATAGCATCAGCAAAAAAAAAAAAAAAAAAAAACTATACAGTTCACCTATCTATACCCTCCAAGAATATATGTAGCTCTTCCTTGAATTTATTCAATCTATCCTCTTCCACAACACATAAAAGCCTGATTCCAACAATCAACAACCTGGTGGCTGAAAGCATTTTCGAACATCTATCCTGTAACTATTCTTCCTCAACTTGAATTTATGCCCAGCAAGTAGAAGAATGCCATTAACACCCAGCTTGCTCAATCCATTCAAGGCTTTAAACACCTCAATCAGATCTCCCTGCATGAGCCTAGTTTTGAGATGCTGCAATTTGCAGAACTGAAACCTTTCTAGGTAAGAGCACCCATTTGTTCCCCTCACCAGTCCTTCTCTGTACCTGTTTCAGGAGATTTACATCCCTCCTAAAGTGAGGCCTACAGACCTGTATACAGTACACAAGGTGTGGCCTAACCATGGCCTTATACAAAGGGATAATCGCCTCCTTATCCTTGCTAGCAAAGTTTCTGTATATCATTGACAAAATCCCATGGACTGTCTTGGCAGCCAGTTTGTACTGCTCAGAAAATTTCATATGTGATTGCACAATTATCCCCAGGTCTTTTTCATTTTCCAATACCCTTAATACAGTAACACACCATTGATAAGTTACTCTGGGGTTACTGCTACCATATACAGTACTTTGCATTTGCCAATGTTAAACTTCAACTGCCATTTCTCAGCCCATCAACCTAATTTTTCTAGATCTTGTTGCCATAGCTCACTCCAATGACTGCCATTTAGCTCTACCAACCTTTGTATCATCTGCAAACATAGACATTAAACCTGATCTACCTTCATCAATATCATTGATTTTTTTTTTTTTTTTTGTCCTTGCCTTTTTCCCATTATTATATATGAGGTCAGCATTTTTACTGTTTTGGCATGAAATTTTTACAGCCGGATGCCCTTCCTGACACCAACCCTCACCCTTTGTCTGGGCTGGAGATATGCGGTGGTCATTCCCTGACCTTCCGCATCCTCCATATTTGGTGGTCACAGACTCTAACCCCGATCTAATCAGGAAGCATGTGCTACGCACTTCTGCTCATGCCCGCCTGGCTACAGAGGCACCTCATCAATATCATTGATAAATATTGAAAATAAAAATGCACCAACCAGCACTGAACCTTGGGGAACTCCACTAATATCATTAGTGCACAAAGAACATTGCCAGTTGATAACAACTCTGTCTTCTTCTACCTAACCATCCCTTTATTCATAGCAGTAACTTACCCTTAATGCCGCATTGCTCCACTTTATACAACAGTCTTTTATGTGCAACAGTATCAAAAGTCTTCCTGAAATCCAAGCATATAATATCAAAATTATTTTTTGCATTAAGTTCTTTGATCTAAACAGTTTAAAATTATTTTTAAGCTGTTTAGACCAAACCTTCCTTTCCTAACCAGTCTGATAATAACCTATCAGGCTAGTTAGACACTACCGCCCCGTAACAAATTCATGCTGTGATTACAGTAAAATTGCATGCCTGTTCAGACGGCCCTGCATTATTTCTTTAACCAGTGATTCCATTATTTCCCTGGAATAGACGTTAAGCAAACAGGTCTGTATTACTCATGTTGCCTTTTGATCCCCCCCCTCCTTTATGAATTCGGGATACATTTGCACATTGATGGGAGGTTCCTGTCCACAGGAACCTCCCATGAAGCCAAGGATGCTCTCATAATTATGGTAAGGATTTGCTTACCTCCTTTGCTGCCTCCCTGTACATCGATAGATTCCATCACAACATGTCCCTTTTTATGTCTATCTTCAACAATTTCTTCTCCACTTTCCTTTCAGTTATGGCAAAATCATTTAGCTCCTCGTTAGAGTCTGATAAGCTGCTGGCCTCCCTTCCCTAAAGAATTCCTCATGTGTGAATACAGATACAAAATACCTATTCAAATTATCAGCAGTCTGAGAAGGTCATCAAAAGTTAACCCATAGTTATCACCAAGTGGCCCAAGATGATTAAACCCCTTCCTTCTATTGCTAATTCAAAGAACTTATCTTGGAAGCTACTAGGCTTTACATACCAACTAAGAAATATTGTTCAAGATTTAGGCCAAAAATGGATGTCAGATGAAGTAATGAGATACATGGCAGAGAAGAAAAATGCACGGGATACATATAAATTAACACGTGACACAGAAGCCTATGATAGATATAAGTTGATCTGTAACCAAGTTACAAAGGAGGTTAGGCAGGTGAAGGCAGATTACGAGAAATCTTTGGCAAGGGATGCAAAGAAAAACAGCAAAGAGTTCTTTACTTATGTAAACTCTAGAAGGAAGGGGATGAATCATATTGGTCCACTTGATATCGATGGTTCAACTGTGGACGATCCTGCTCAGGTAGCTAACAAACTAAATGAATATTTTGCATTGACATTCACACATGAGGAGTTATTCAGCAATGGGAATGCCAGAGATGTATTCAACTCTGGCAGTAAGCCAGATAATCTTGTAATAACTGGGAGTAAAGTGGAGGAGAAATTGTTGAAGATAAACACAAGAAAGGCACCTGGGGTGGATGGGATCTATCCAGTTATATTAAAGGAGGCAGCAAAGGAAGTAAGCAAACCCTTAACCATAATTATGAGAGCTTCCTTGGACTCAGGGGAGGTACCCATAGACTGGAGATGTGCAAATGTGACTCCAATTCATAAAGGAAGATCAAAGGCTGACACAAGTAATTATAGACCTGTGAGTTTAACTTCGGTTCCAGGAAAATTAATGGAGGCTCTGGTTAAAGAAGCACTGCAGGATCATCTAGACAAGACGTCAGTTATAGCTCGGACACAGCATGGTTTTGTTAAGGAGAAGTCTTGCCTGATCAATTTGATTGGATACTATGATGCAGTCACAAAAGAACTGGATGCAGGGAATAACTTTGATATTATATACTTGGATCTTAGAAAGGCTTTTGATACTGTTGCACATGGAAGACTGCCGCACAAATTGGAGCAGTGTGGCATTGGAGGCAAATTGCTGCTAGGGATAAAGGGGTGGTTGAGGGGGAGAAGGCAGAGAGTGGTAATCAATGGACACTGCTCATCGTGGACTAATGTTATTAGTGGAGTCCCTCAGGGTTCAGTGTTGGGTCCATTATTGTTTTCTGTATTTATAAATAATACTGATGATGATATATCAAGCTTAATGTCCATGTTTGCAGACGATACAAAGGTTGGCAGGGTTGTTAAGAACACTACTGACGCTATGCTGCTGCAACAGGATCTGGAAAGGTTGAGCAGATGGGCTGAGAGGTGGCAAATGAAGGTTAACATTGACAAATGTAAAGTACTACATATGGGAAACAGCAACCCCAGAGCAATGTATCAACTCTGTGGTACTACACTGACAGTGGTAGAGAATGAAAAGGACCTTGGGGTAATTGTGCAGGCAGATATGAAGGTTTCTGAGCAGTGCAGATGGGCTGCAAGAATAGCTCATGGTGTCTTATCAATGATATACAGGAATTTTTCTAGCAGGGATAAGGAGGTGATTATTCCCTTGTATAAGGCAATGGTCAGGCCACACCTAGAGTACTGTATACAGGTCTGGAGGCCTCATTTCAAGAAGGATGTAGAGCTGCTGGAACGAGTACAGAGAAGGGCAACAAAATTAGTGAATGGAACAAAGGGTTGCTCTTACGAAGAAAGGCTAAAGTTTTGCAAATTACAGTGTCTGGAGACTAGGCACCGGCGAGGTGATCTGATAGAGATGTATAAAGCCTTGAATGGTTTGAGCATGCTCAATGCTGATGGGATTCTGCCTCTTGCTCAGAATAATCACCTGAGAGGGCATAAATACAAATTGAGGAAAGACAGATGTAGGATAGATGTGCGGAAATTTGCCTTTAACCAGCGGTTAGTTGGTTGGTGGAACAGACTTCCATCCCTTGTTGTGGAAGTTGATAGCCTAAATAAATTTAAGGCTTAGCTGGACAGGTATTTTGAACGAACGGAGGGGTGAAGTGGAATTTTTTTTTTTTTTTTTGGCTGATGCTGCATAAGCTTTCTTTTTTGTATCATATGCCTCTACTAATGCTAATGCTAATATAAGCATAGAATTCTTTGCTGTGTTTCACTGCAGTCTTTGGCAAAGAATGATACTAAAAATGAGAAGTCTCTCTCTGGCAAAGAATTCTTTGCCAGAGGCTTTCATAATATGCCTTATGGTCGCTACAAACGTCAGGTAAACCTGTCAGGTATGCCTGCACAAGCACACCTGTACATGTCTACCGGAGCATATAGATGATGAAACTGCACAGTTATTTTGACCTGCAAAGCCGACCGGAGGAAATATGAAAAATCATTCGATTTGTCTGAACCGGAGTGGCGTGTACAGGCAAACCGAAGCGTGTGTGTAGTGACGTAGCAGGTGCACTGCCAGATTGGGGGATTTCCCTATTCAACTATCATTAATAATTACATCAATTCTATGAAAAAAAATTCACTATTAATTCTGTCGCTGATTAATAAAAAATTTGCCTAGATTAGAAGTAAATTTTAACTTTTAATATCAGAGTGTCAATAAATATAATTTATAATAACAGCAGTAATAAAATTCATTACTATATTATTTTATTAAATTTTAATAAATCTGGTGGATTTTTCTGAGAATTACTGCAGTTCACTTAACAAGTTCACATGTGAATAAACTTTTCTTTTTTTCAACCATTCTTTGCATATATATTACATTTTATTTCACATTTAAAACACTTCGTTGCAAATAATAAGCCAAGTATTGCTAAAACGTCGTCTGTCGATGCCATGGTCAGCCAACTGAATGAATGGTGACAGGTTTACCGGAGAGTCTGGATGCACTATGGGCATCCGGTAGACCTGTACAGGCGTGCTTGACAGGTTTACTTGAAGGTGTGTAGTGGTCATTAGTTTGCCTAATCCCTTTGTGACTTGATTACAGACTAATTTATATCTACCATTGGCTTTGGCATCACCTGATAATTTATATCCATCCCATGCACTTTTCTTTTCTCCCACTTGTCTCAATAGTTCATCTGACATCTATTTAGGTTGAAGTCTTGAACAGTATTTCTTCATGGTATGAAAATCTTGGTACTTCTTTGATTACTTCCCTGAATATTTTCCATTAAATCACTGCTGATATCCAGATCAAGAGCTTCCTCTTGCATCCACCACAAGGAATACTGTGGTGGGTGCAATTCTGCTTATATTGGCTCGACCCACAATTTACTTTCAATAAGGATACAGCAGCATGCGGCATCGGTTAGGGCAGATAGGACTGGTGCTTCGGAGCTTGCGCTTCATGCAATCAATGATGGGCATGTGTTCCTTTTTAATGAATTGAAAGTCCTTAATACACAGCAGGAATATTTTAAATTATTAATTTCTGAAACATTAGAAATGAGATTAAATGCCGACTATATTGATATACACAGACCTTATAATATTTCGGACTTGTGGACCCTAACGTGCATGTATGTAAAGTAATTCATACATTGGTTTATATAAATAATCTAGTGTCAGGTTTCCATAGCTTTTTTTTTAAAATATAACAGGGAGGATATCATTCGTGTATGGTTTGTACTTCTTGCGAACACGGAAAATCCGAATAAGTTGGTCACTTAAAAGTAGTTGTAAACGGTTTTAAAGTTTAAATTGATGAATATTTGTGTCGTGGTTTTAATATATTTTTGTGACAATTGTTTTTCAATTCTCATGGTAGTATGCGAAATTGATTGGTTTTTGTGGGGGCTGATGGCCGCCGACTGTCCGTGACTCCTCTCGGTGTGCTTGGTATGATATGAGAATTGAATGCATGATGATTTTAATTAGTAGCTATTTTTAATTTGATTTATTTTACGTTCATATAATAATACATTCATTTGCAATTGAGTGTCGAGAGATTTACAGTCCTACTAAAAAGGTAGGAGGTTTCCTCTTTTAATTTAAGATTATAATAATAGAACATATTGGGCTGCATTGCTCTTTTGATTCTAATCGGAGGGTTACCTGTATATGATATCAAAATTACCTTTTGAGGGTTACCTGCATATGATATCAAGATTACCTTTTGCATTCCACTTCCTCCGTAACTGCAACATAGTATCTAATCAGAATGGCCAGACAAAAGTGACTCTTAACAAATCCATGCCGTGACTGCAGTATACAGTTGGTCGTCGACTTACGACCGACTTCTGTTCTGACTGACAGGTCGTAAGTCGATCTGGTCGTATGTCGGCCGTATATTTATTAACAGTATTTTTTAACCTTTCTAATCTTTTTATTATCTTTATAATTTATTTTTATAATCTTTTAAATTTTTATCATCTTTTATTTTTCATTTTAAATACAGTAATGCTTTTATCTTTTACTTCGTTTCTACGCCTAGGCTATCTCTCTCTAGGAGGTTAAATTCAAACGCTCTGTACATTTTAATTGGTTTATTATTCATACTGTTTATAAAAAATACAAAACTACGATCTATAATTACATATACAGTATTGTCATAATTTGAAAAATAATACTGTACATAATGTACTGTAAACACAAAAATACAATCTAAAATTAATGTAAAAATTAATACAAATGAAATTTACAAAATCAAATTTTTTGTGGTCGTAAGTGCGGCTGGTCGTAAGTCGACGACCAAGTGTAATTGCATTCCTGTCTAGAGGAGCCTGCATTACTTATTTAACCAATGACTCCATTATTTTCTCTGG